>NW_006959603.1:0-770 GCF_000164805.1 Carlito syrichta
GCCATCAGCAAATAAAGGTAGGGAAGGCACCGCCCCTACCCCACTTCTAACTCAGCGGTGCTCTTGACCGAGTTCTCTGTACCTATAAACTTAGAGTCCTGTGGAGCTGGACAGCGTGAACTTTGTTCATGTCTGGTGCATTTGCAGGCATTCACAACCATGCCTGAGCAGATCTCAGGACATCAGAAGATGGGGTCTCCATGGTTGCTCTCTGGTGTCACCTCTGAGCTGTCCTCTTGGGCAGAGACAGGGCTTTCCCACCTGTGACTTTCCTTGTCATTCACCTGAATTGAAGGTCTCCAGGATGAAACATGTATTGAATTTCAGATATATTGAACCCCTTCTCCCCAGGGTACCATGTTGCTTTATCTCCCAAGTTTCATCCCTAGTTCCAACCCTCATGTGATCTCTGTCCTTCCGACTGGATTCCCGGATGGGCTGTCACTCCCAAGGTCCTGCAGGATCTCTCTTCCCTCAATCTCTACTTCAGCACCAGCCAGGCTGTGAGCTTCTCATCTGTGCCACATGACTTCTCTTCACAGGGAGTTCAGTGGCCATTTTCTTGAACCAGGCCTGCATCTTTCCTTGGTCTAGCAGCTAATTTCTACCTGTGTCTTTGATCTTACCATGTTCAGCCTGCTGAGGGAGGCCATCCCCAATGTCCCAGCTGAGGTCAATTCCCCCTCATATGCTCTCAAAGTATCATGTGTTTATTAGACAGGAGAATTAGCAATGTTGGAATTTTCCAATCGTTGTGTATTTATTTCCTT
>NW_006959604.1:0-774 GCF_000164805.1 Carlito syrichta
ATTGCAAGCTGGCAAGCCAGCTGTATTAACTAGCTGGCTTAAATACTAACCAGTTGGATAGTCAGCTAACTTAATTGCCTAACTACCTAGCTAGCCGACTGACATAACTAACTGAAATAACTAGTGAGCCAACTGATGACCCATCTGATGTGACCAGCTTTTTAAGTAGCTAGCCAGCTGGCCAGACCACTGACTTCACCAGTTGACTTAACTAGCTAGACAGTTGGTTAGCCAACTGACTAAACTAGCTGTCTTTACTAGCTGGCCAGCTTGTTAGACAGCTGACTTAATTTCCTAGCTACCTAGCTAGTCATCAGCCCAGTCAGCTAACTTAACTAGCTGATTTAACGAAGTAGCAAGCTGGCTAGCCAACAAACTTAACTATCTACCTTCCTAGCTAGACAGAGTGATAGCCAGCTGACTTAACTAGCTGACATATGTAGATAGCCTGGTGGCTAGCCAGCACACTTAACTAGCTACCTACCTACATAGCCCTCTGGCTTGCCAACTGTTTTAACTACCTAACAACCTAGCTAACATGCTGGCAAGCGAGTTGACTTAACTATGTGATTTAACAAGCTAGCCAACTGGCTAGCCAGCTGATTTAACTAGGTATGTACCCTGCTAGGTAGCTGGCTAGCCATCTGACTTATCTAGTTGACTTAATCAGGTATCCAGCTGTCTAACAGGCTGATTTAACTGCCTAGCTACCTAGCTTGTCAGCTGGATATCCAGCTGACTTAACTACCTAGCTACCTACATAGCCTGCTGTCT
>NW_006959605.1:0-667 GCF_000164805.1 Carlito syrichta
AGGGCTATCTTTTTTGTACTGGAGTCTCCATTTCCTGGGCTAGGGCCCAGCAGCATGATCGTGGCTTTTGGGGCCTTAACCTGTGAGGATCTTCTGGTCCTCCAGCCTTGGCCCACAAGCAACATGGCCTCCGGGTCCCACCACACCTGATTCGATTTTGGGGCCCTTACTCCAAGATGAGTCCTGGCCACCTTGCCCAAGCTGGTCTCTGACCCTGGGGCTCCACTTGGTGGGCTGAGATGGAAGGATTGTCTGAGGCCAGCAGGTGGAGTCCACAGTGTTCTTGAGCGTGCCCCTGCATGCCAGCCTGTGCGAGAGAGCGGGACTCCGACTTAGAATAATAATTCAACCACCACCACCACCAAAACCACAGGTAGTGATCTGGGCCTCAACCTGGCATTCTGGCCCTTCAGAGGCCCAGGCAAGTGGACGACCTGAGGCTGCAGTTTTGACACCAGCCCAGGACACAGGGTGAGACCGTATCTCAGCAATCAAAAATAAATCCAAAGATTAGCCGGGTATGGTGGTGAAGGCTTGTGGGTTACAACCTCTCAGGGTCCGAGGCAGAATGATCACCTGAGTCTGGCATGTGGAGTCCTCAGTGGCTACCTGGTGACAGACCAGTATTCTGACCCAAATAAAAATAATCACTACCACCACTCCTGTC
>NW_006959606.1:0-743 GCF_000164805.1 Carlito syrichta
ATCGCCCTCCCCTCCCCCAAAAATAAAAAATGACTTGTCTCATCTTCACTCATCAGTCATGGCCTTGGAGAAAATGTTCAGGATTACACACCCTCTGGGGCAGAATGGCCTTTGTCACAAGCCTTTGCAGAAATATGAGACATCAGCCTGGTTCCCAAAGTCTTCCTTCATGGCTTCTGTGGACAGGCGATTACCTAACCCATTTTCATGACTGCAAACTCTTTAGGTACTCAGCCCAAACTAACTTTCCCTTGAAGAGTGAAGACTCATCATTCACTCAATCTTTGACTCAGCAAATAGTTTTGTGTAAAATAAAACAGAAGGATCCGAAGCAGAAGAATGGTCAGCGCACTGCACTTCAGCCTGCAACAGATTGGGAACCCAACTCAAAAAACAAAACAAAACAAAGCAAAGCAAAAAACAAGATAATGAAAAGAGAGAGGGATAAAAAAAGAGCCTAGGACCTGATGGCTTCACAGCTGAATTTTTCCAAGCAGTTAAAAAACAAATATAAGTTTAATTTAAACTCTTCACAAAAATCGAAGAGGCAGAAATAATTCCCAACTGACTATATGAGCCCAGAACTACTCTGATAGCAAAACAAGATAGACACATGCAAAGAAAAAACAAAGAGAACCAAAGACAAATATCACTGATGAACACAGGCATGACAAAGTCTTAGCAAAAACCAAGTTAAATTGAACACTACATTTTTGCCTATTGTTAAAAATAGCAATTGAATT
>NW_006959607.1:0-664 GCF_000164805.1 Carlito syrichta
CTGAAAAATGTTAAGAGTATTTTCCACTTAGTTTGAAGAATTCCAAACTGGTTTTCTTGTAAGTGAAAGCATCTTACAAGAGAATGTAACAATGAGGGAACCAGTACCATCACAAAACAGATGAGCCAGTATTGTCAAAAAATGGGCTTTAACCATGGACAATACAACAAATTTACAATCTACAGCACATGAGCAGTTTTAGTTCTAATCTCCAAGTCCAAAATCACCAACACAAATGACCCACACGTTCTCTAAACAATAGAAAGATCAGCAGCTTAGAATCTAGCATCATTGTTGCTGGGCTCAGTGACTCAGCCTGTAATCCCAGCACTTTGGGAGGCCAGTGGGAATGAGTTGCCTGATTCCGTGTGTTCGAGAAGAGTGGGTCAACTTGGCAAGACCTCGTCTCCACAATAAATCAGAAGTTAGCCAGGCACGGTAGCATGCTCCTGTAGTTCTGGCTACTTGGACGGCTGAGGTGGAAGGATTGCCGGAGTCCAGCAGGTTGATGCTGTAGTGGCCATGAGTGTGCCACTGCACCCCAGCCTGGATGATGGAGTGACAGTTCAACTAAAAAAAAAAAAAAAAAAAAAAAGAATCTAGCGTCATTGTCCATGAACTAAGTCTTGAGTGTGAATTAAATTAAATCAGATGGTGTTGCACA
>NW_006959608.1:0-807 GCF_000164805.1 Carlito syrichta
GACTCCAAGAATTGTAATTAGGTTAGTTTGAGAGTATCAGGGTAATAATTATATCGGGCACCTAGAATGCTTGGGAGAATACGATGTTCTGCTTCAATAATGGGTTTGTCCAGCAAACACTTGCTGAGTGCTCTCTGTACCAGACCTTGGGTATCCATTCAATAAGGAGCAGACTAAATTATTGTATAAACATTATTTTTGAGACAGGGTCTCGCTCTGTTACTCAGGCTGGCATGCAGTGACACAGTCATAGATGGAGTGTAGCCTTCAACTTCTGGGCTCCGGCAACCCTCCTGCCACAGCCTCCCAAGTAGCTAGGATTACAGGCATGTAGCACCACACATGGCTTTTAAAATTTTTTTTGTAGAGACAGGGATCTCACTATGTTATCTGGGTTGACCTTGAAATCCTGACCTCAGGGAAACTCCTGCTTTGGCCTCCCAAAGTGCTGGAATTGTAGGTGTGAGCTGCCTCACCCAGCCCAGTAGCTGACAATTTACAGACCAGAAAATAGTTGCCACAGCAGAAGGTGAAGGTACTATTACGGTAGCCAGACTTGAAACTAAAAGCAGTTAAGTCTTTAAAATTATTTCCTAGTTAATGGCAGGATACTCCTGTTTTGGAGTTGGGTTTCCCAAAGCAAAGTTGTCCTGCACTGTGTTCATTGACATGGCCATGTCTTCACTGGGATTCCCGTTGAGTGTATAAGACCCATTCGCTCTCCTGCCAAGTCAAGAAGCCTTGAAAGAAATGTTAGAAAACACAGTTGTAAAATTATTTATGTAAAAGCACATCGAACCTGTAATG
>NW_006959609.1:0-678 GCF_000164805.1 Carlito syrichta
ACACCCAACACAGAAGAGAGCAAATTACAGGGGCACCCAACACTGAGAAGACCAGTTACTGGGATACCCATACTGATGAATGTCAGTCACTCATGAGCCAATTACAGGACAGGTCAGTCAATGAGACACCAAACATATAAGGAAGAACAATCACTGGGGTGCCCATCACAAAGAAAAGTCAATCATTGGGTCCTGATTACAGAGAAGGTCCGGTCCTGGGAAACCCATCACAGAGGAGAAAATGTCAATGAGGCTCTTATCACAGTGGAGGGCCAGCCACTGTGACAATTATCGCAAAGGAGGGGTTATCAACAGGGCACCCAATGTGGAGGAGGCCCAGTTACTGGGAAACACCACATAGAGAAAGGCTAGCCACTAGGGCACCCATAATGGAGTAGAATAGTCAGCGGAGCATGATCACAGTGGAGGCATAATCACTGAGACACGGTAAATGGAAGAGGGTTAGTCGCTGAGATGCCTATTATGTAGGAGAACTATTCAACTGCAGCAGCGATCTCAGAGGAAATTTGAAGCTGAGACACTGATGACATAGGATACCAGTCACTAGAGTATTATTCACAGAGATGGGGCTGTCACTGTGGCAAACATCCCAGAAGAGGGACAATCACTGGGGCACCCATCACAGAGATGTATTCACTGGTTCTTCATCACAAAAAG
>NW_006959610.1:0-7899 GCF_000164805.1 Carlito syrichta
CCCTCCATAGCCAATCTCACCCCTCCCCTAAAGAGCTTTCCATGACTACCAATCACTTTCTTACACCACTATCAGTGATCAAGTTCAGCTCATGAGTGAGAACATATGGAACACTCTTGTTTGTTTCTATAATAAATCACTGAAAACTACCTACCACATATCCATCAAACGTTCTGCAATATTCTTATATCTGTCCATTTTTATGGCTCCATGATATTCCACTGTGTATACACCAAATTTATTTCATCCATTACAGTTTTGATGGGCAACATGTTTAGTACCATGTTGTTTGCAATTGTGATTAGAGCTGCAAAAAACATATTTGTGCAGGTATCTATTTGGTAAAATGATTTGAGTTTCTCCAGGTATATTCTCTACAGGAGAATTACTGAGTCACCTGGCAGGCCAATATCTTGTCCCTTTAGAAAACACCACACTCTTTTCCAAAGACGTTGCTCTACTTTTCAGTCCACATACAGTGTAGAAGCATTTTTTCTTTCCCAAATCCTTACCAGCCTCTATTACTGTTTGTTTTATTAGTGATGGCCAGTCGTACAGGGGGTATGTGGTATTTCAAATTGGTATCATTTGCATTTCTTTGGTGATGAGTGAGGCTGAGCAATTTTCATGTGTTTGCTGGCTGCTCCTATGTCTTCTTATTAAAAGTGTCCAGTCACACATTTTGTACACTTTTCAAAGGGAATGTTTGTCTGATTTTTCTGAGTGTTTGAGTTTCTTGTAGATCCTAGATGTTATGCTTTTTTACAGATATATAGTCGGAGAATCGTTTTTCCCACTCTGTTATCTGTATCCCTGTTCTTCTGATGGTTTCTTTTGCTTTGCCAAAGTATATTGATTTGAAGAAAATCCCACTTGTCTAACTTACATCTTTACGGCATGGGTATTTAGGTTTCTGAAGAGGAATTAGTTTCCAGATCCAGTTTCCATAATGGTGACTCCTGTGTTTTCTAAGATTATTATAATGTGGTGTTTTACGTTTAGGTCTTTGATCCATTTAAAGTTAATGTGCATGGTGATAGTTAGGGGTCCTGTTTCAACCTTGTGCATGTGGTCAGCTTTTTCCCAGCACCATTAATGACTATGTTCTCCATTACCCATTGGGTCTTTGAGGTTTCTCCAAAGATGAATTGGTTGAGAATTTGAGAGTTTCATTCTCTATCCTGATCCATTGGCCTAGGGACGTATTCTTGTACCAAAACCAGACTGTGTTGATTACCGTAAACATATAGTAAAGTTTGAAGTCTGGAATAGTGATAACTCCTGCTTTGTTTCTTTTGATAAGATTCTTTTGACTATTCTTGATTGTTTTTGGTTTCATATGAATTCTTTTATTTTTTTGCAGTTGTAGTTCTTCTCTGTCACACAGACTGGAGTGCAGTGACTGCTCCCCACCACTGCAACCTCGACTTGCTGGGCTGTGGTGATCCTTCCACCTTAGCCTTCCAAGTAGCCTGAATGACAAGCATGCGCTACCACTCCCGGTTGATTTTTGGATTTATTGTAGAGATGAGGTTTCGCTGCCAGGCGGGTCAAACCTGCGGACTCAGGCAATCCACTCATCCCTGCCTCCCAAAGTTGTGGAATTACAGGCTGAGCCACTGAGCCCAGCTCATATGATTTCCTTATTGTAATTTCCAGGTATGAGAAGAATGATGTTCACTTAATGGTTATTTCATTGAATCTGTATATTGCCTAAAAGGGTCGTTTTTACATTAAAGAGGTAAGCAAAGCCAGGGAAACAAGCATGTCAAATTGTCATTTATGACATTAGCCTCAGGACTTTGACATCATAGTGCGGGGGACTTTGACTACTGAGCAATCCTTAGGCTTCAAGGGCTTGTGTACAGTGCTCTGCCATATGTGGTAGACATGGTGGAATTCATTCCCAAGAAGTGAAGGAAACCATTTTTCACATCTATCCAAAAACTTCTCCAGGGATATGTCACCATTGAAGAACCCACTAAACGAGGAAGTCTTTTTTTATTGTTAGTAAAGCAGTATTTATTGAGAGGACAGAGAAACCTCCACACTGGGATGGGACCTAGGGGGCTGCCCATGATGTAGTCTTTTATTATTATGGTCACCGAATCCTATTGGAGCTTGGTTATACCACAACCACATACTATTTTAGCACTTTCATTTGTTTAGAAACTTTTGGATGCTTTTATTATGTCACAGCCTTTGATCCGTTTTTCTAACAGGATTTGAACATCACTTTAGCTAAGATCATTGTCAATTTTTCATAATTTTCATTATCTAAATTTTTATACTAATGCGGAGCCCAAATACTTAATACATTGTAAATATCCATGTTATTTTGGTTTATATATATTGGGCCCCAAATTATCTTTTTTCTGTGTGCCTGATTTTAAAAGCTTGGTGATTAAAAGTATCATATTAATCAGATAATTTGTTGCACAGTACAGCATTATTTCTTAGGTAGAGAAAATACTAGGGGTTCAAAGGAAATGCTCTTTTAAATATATAAATTCGGTTAAAATATAAAGGGAATGTGATTTTATATTTCCTTCAAATATATAAGGGAAACTTTTCTCTAAGGATTACACATCTGTAATATTTAATCAAAGTTAACAAGCAGAAAATACAGAGTGCACCAAGAAAATGTTCACAAATTTTAAGAATGGAAAAAGCTGTATTAAATAAAGATACTATTTTATTTTCTAAAATTTTAAAGATTTATTATGCATTCTGCCTTCTGAATAGCACTTACGTACACTGAATCTCAAGGTTCAATCATCTAAGCATCATATATATTAGGAATCTCAACAAGTTTCAATTTAGGCAGAATAAAACATGCAGAATTTATATAAGAAACACTGTATTTGTCAATTTTGGAGGCAGAATTATACGATGTATTCTAACATATTAAAAGGAAAAGGAGTTATCTTAGAGTATTATACACTTCTTAATAAATCAATCTCTGCATCATGAACATTTCTATACACAATCCTGAATCATAAACATATTTAAAGAAAAAAAAATAAACTAATGAAGTGAGTTGCATATTTTACAGCTTTCATGTATTTATTTATTTATTTTAATTTTTAAAAAAGTGAGTACATTTCAGAGTTATATTGATTATGCAGGTACCTGGTTGAAGAGCTATGCCCCTCGCTTCCTTAGCAGTATTCCTCCACAGCCAATCTCATTCCTCCCCTAAAGAGTTTTCCACGACTGCCAATCATTTATTTAAGGCACTATAAGTGATCAAGTTCAGCTCAAGAGTGAGAACATATGGAATTCTGTTGTTTGTTTCTGTGATAAATCACTGAAAATTACTGACCTCATATTCATCAAACGTTCTGCAAAATCCTTATATCTGTAATATTTTATGGTGGCATAATATTCCACTGTGTATATACCACATTTATTTTATCCATTCCAGCTTTGATGGGCAACATGGTTGGTAGTATGTGGTCTGCAATTGTGATAAGAGCTGCAAAAAACATACTTGTGCAGTTATCTTTTCTGTAAAATGATTTGAGTTCCTTCAGGTATATTCCCTACAGGGAAATTACTGAAGCAGATGCTAGGTCAATATCTTGTCCTTTAGAAACCACCACACACTTTCCAAAGATGTGCTCTACTTTTCAGTCACATGCAGTGTAGAAGCATTTTTTCCCAAAAATTATTACCAGCCTCTCTTATTTGTTTTATTAATAATGGTCTGTCTTAAAGGGGGTATGTGATATTTCAAGTTGGTCTCATTTGCATTTCTTTGATGATGAGTGAAGCTGAGCAATCTTCATCTGTCTGCTCTCTGCCCGTATCTCTTCTTCTGAAAAGTGTCCGATCACCTATTTTTGCACACTTATTAAAGGGAATGTTTGTCTGATTTTTATGAGTGTTTGCATTTCTTGCGTTTCTTAGATGTTTTTCTTTTTTACAGATATATAGTTGGAGAATCATTTTTCCCACTCTATTGGATGTATCCCTACTCTTCTGATGTTTTCCTTTGTTTTGCAGAAGTATATTAATTTGATGAGATCCCACTTGTCTAACTTACTTCTTATAGCATGGGTAATTAGAGTTCTGAAGAGGAATTAATTTCTTGTTCCAGTTTCCATAACAGTGTCTCCTGTGTTTTCTAAGAGTATTATAATTTGGTGTTTTACATTTAGGTTTGATCCATTTAGTTAATGTGTATGGTGATAGTTAGGGGTCCTGTTTCAACCTTGTGCATGTGTTCAGCCTTGTTCCAGCACAATTTACTGAATATTTTCTCCATTATCCAGTGGATCTTGGAGTTTTTTTCAAAGATGAGTTGGTTGAGAATTTGAGGATTTCATTCTCTGTACCAGACTGTGTTGATTACTGTAAACATATAGTAAAGTTTGAAATTTGGAACAGTGACAGCTCCTGCTTTGTTATTTTGGTAAAATTCTTTTGGCTATACTTGATTCTTTTTGGTTTCATATGAATTTTTTTTTTTTTGAGTTGGAGTCTCACTCTCATGCCCAGTCTGCAGTGTAGTTACCGCTCACGGCCCCCGCAGTGTCAACCTGTTGGACTCCTGCAATACTTCTGCCTCAGCCTTCCAAGGAGCCAGAATGACAGGCATGTGCTACCACGCCCTTGTCATTTTTTGATTTTTTGTAGTAATGAAGTCTCGCTGCCCAGGAGGTTCTTGAACACGCAGGCTCAGGCAATGCACTCACCTCAGCCTCCGGGATTACAGGCTGAGCCACCGAGCCCAGCTCATATGAATTCTTTATTGTAATTTCCATGTTTGGGTAGAATGATGTTCACTTAATGGTTATTTCATTGAATCTGTAGATTGCCTAAAAGGGTAATTTTTACATTAAAGAGGTTAGCAATGTCAGGGAAACAATCATGTCAAATTGTCATTTATGATATCAGCCCCAGAACTTTGACATTATAATGGGAGCCACATTGACTACTGAGCAATCCTTAGGCTTCAAGGCCTGGGTACAGTACTCTGCCAAATGCGGTAGACATGGTGGATTTTATTCCCAAGAGTGAAGAAAACCATGGGTTCACACCTATCCAAAAACTTCTCCAGGGATAAGTGACCATTCAAGAATCCACTAAACGAGGTAGTCTTTTTTTGAATGCAGTATTTATTGAGTGGTCAGAGAAACTCCCTCACTGGGAGGAGACCTGAGGGGGTTGCCCACGAGGTAGTCTTTTATTATTATGGACACTGAATCCTGTTGGAGCATGTATATAGCAAAACCACATGCTATTTTAGCACTTTCTTTAGTTTAGAACCTTTTGGATATTTTTAGTATTATGACACAGCCTTTGAGCCATTTTTCTAACAAGATTTGAAAATCGTTTTAGCTAAGATCATTGTCAATTTTCCAAAAATTTCAATTATCTAAATTTATATACTCATGCAGAGTCCAATTACTTACTACTTTGTAAATCTCCATGTTATTTTGGTTGATGTATATTTGGCCCCAAATTGTCTATTTTCTGTGTGCACGATTTTAAATGCTTGGTGATTAAAAGTATCAGATAAATCGGACACTTTGTTGCAGAGTACAGCATTATGTCTTAGGTAGAGAAAATACAAGCAAATGTAAATATACTTTTAAAAATATAAATTGGGTAAAATATAAAGGGAAGGCATTTTATACTTCCTTCAAATATATAAGGGAAACCTATCTCTAAGGATTGCACATCTGTAACATTTAATCAAAATTAACAAGCAGAAAATAAAGAGTGCACCAAGAAAATGTACACAAATTTTTAGAATGGGAAAACCTGTATCAAATTACTATACTGTTTTATTTCTAAAATTTTTCTGATTAATTATGCATTCTGCCTTCTGAATAGTACTTAGGTACACTGAATCTCAAGGTTCAGTTATCTAAGAATGTATAGATCTGGAATCCCAACAAGTTTCAATTTCGGCAGAATAAAACATTCAGATTTTAAGTGAGAAACACTGTAGTAGTCAATTTTGAAGGCAGAATTATAACATGTATTCTAACGTATTAAAAAAAGAAAAGGAGTTATCATTGGAATATTATACACTTCTTAAAAAATCAATCTCTGCATAATGAACATTTCTAGGCCCAACACTGAATTGCATCCATCTTAAAATAAAAAAATAAAAAATATAGTAGCATAATAAAGTCGGTTGTACGTTTTACAGAGTTCATTTATTTATTTATTTTCATTTTTTAAAAATGTGGTGTGCAATTCATAGTTAGACATAGAAACATTGATTATGTAGTGTCCCTGATTATTGAGGTATGCCCCTTGCTTCCTTAGCAGTATCCCTCCACAGCCAATCTCACCCCTCCCCCTAAACAGTTTTTCACGACTACCAATCACTTTCTTACAGCACTATAAGTGATCAAGTTCAGCTCATGAGTGAGTATATGTGGAACTCTGTTCTTTTTTCTGTGATAGATCACTGAAAACGACCTACCTCATATCAAACAAACGTTCCGTAAAATCCGTTTATCTGTCCTTTTTTTATGGCTACATAATATTCCACTGTGTATATACCACATTTATTTTATCCATTCCAGGTTTTATGGGCAACATGGTTGGTACCATGTTGTTTGCAATTGTGATTAGAGCTGCAGAAAGCATACTTGTGCATGTATCTTTGTGATAAAATAATTTGAGGTCCTCCAGATATGTTCTCTATAGGGGAATTACTGAATCACATGGCAGGTCAATATCCTGTCCCTTTAGAAACCATGAAACCCTTTTCCAAAGATGTTGCTCTAGTTTCAGTCCACATGCAGAATAGAAGCAATTATTTTTTACCAATTCCTTACCAGCCTCTGTTATTGTTTATTTTATTAATGATGGCTAGTCTTACAAGGGATATGTGGAATTTCAAAGTGGTCTCATTTGCATTTCTTTGATGATGAGTGAGGCTGAGCAATTTTCATGTGTCCCCGGCTGCCTGTATCTCTTCTTATGAAATGTGTCCAATCACGTATTTTGCACACTTTTCAAAGGGAATGGTTGTCTGATTTTTCTGAGTGTTTGAGTTTCTTGTAGATCCTAGATGTTATGCTTTTTTACAGATATATAGTTGGAGAATCGTTTTTCCCCACTCTGTTGGCTGTATCCCTGCTATTCTGATCGTTTCTTTTGTTTTTCAGACGTATATTAATTTGATGAGATCCCACTTGTCTAACTTACATCTTACGGCATGCATATTTAGGATTCTCAAGAGGAATTAGTTTCCTGTTCCAGTTTCCATAATGATGTCTCCTATGTTTTCTAAGATTATTATAATTTGGTGTTTTACGTTTAAGTCTTTGATCCATTTAGAGTTATTATGTATGCTTATAGTCAGGGGTCCTGTTTCAACCTTGTTCATGTTTTCAGTTTTTCCCAGCACCATTTACTGAATAGGTTATCAATTAACCAGTGGATCTTGGAGGTTTTTTCAAAGATGAGTTAGTTGAGAATTTGAGGATTTCATTCTCTGTCCTGATCCATTGCCTATGGACCTATTCTTGTACCAATACCAGGCTGTGTTGATTACAGTAAACATAGAAAGCTTAAAGTCTGAAACAGTGATAGCACCTGCTTTGATACTTTTGATAAGATTTATTGGCTATTCTTGATTTTTTATGATTTCTGATGACGTGTTTTTTTTTTTTGAGTTAGAATCTCACTCTTTCACCGAGACTGGAGGGCAGTGCCTGCTCCCAGCCACTACAGCCTCGACCTGCTGGTCGCCATCGATTCTTGGCCTCAGCTTTCCTAGTAGCCTGAATTACAAGCATGCGCTACCACGCCCATCTGATTTATTGATTTATTGTAGAGATGAGGTCTTCCTGCCCAGGTGGGCCTCGAACCGGAGGGCTTAGGCAATCCATTCACCTCAGCCTCTCAATGCGCATGATTACAGGCTGA
>NW_006959611.1:0-803 GCF_000164805.1 Carlito syrichta
AGTCCAAAATCACCAACACAAATGACCCACACGGTCTCTAAACAATAGAAAGATCAGCGGCTTAGAATCTAGCATCATTGTTGCTGGGCTCAGTGACTCAGCCTGTAATCCCAGCACTTTGGGAGGCCAGTGGGAATGAGTTGCCTGATTCCGTGTGTTCGAGAAGAGTGGGTCAACTTGGCAAGACCTCGTCTCCACAATAAATCAGAAGTTAGCCAGGCACGGTAGCATGCTCCTGTAGTTCTGGCTACTTGGACGGCTGAGGTGGAAGGATTGCCGGAGTCCAGCAGGTTGATGCTGGAGTGGCCATGAGTGTGCCACTGCACCCCAGCCTGGGCGATGGAGTGACAGTCCAACTAAAAAAAAAAAAAAAAAAAGAATCTAGCGTCATTGTCCATGAACTAAGTCTTGAGTGTGAATTAAATTAAATCAGATGGTGTTGCACATAAGTTGTGATACTTACAGTTTTTTCAACAAGGCTCCTAATACAAAATGATATTCTAGTTCAGTGAATATTATTTTTAACTCCTCTAACTATTGTAAAACATTAAGGGCACGGTACTGATCATTATTTCTGATAAAGTTATTTCAGTTTTTCTATCTCTATTGATTCCAGATACAATTAAATAAGAGCTCTTTACCTGACTACTGATTTGTTGGTTTTAGGTTTCGGGTTCCTAGACAATATTTCGAATGACTTTGGTCTGTGAATCCAATGTCTTAAGAAAATTTTATCAAAACTGAACTGCAAATCTTTGTGTAGATGAAAGAATACAGTCATTCTTCTAATTTGCTTTATCTTT
>NW_006959612.1:0-772 GCF_000164805.1 Carlito syrichta
ACTCCTTCCCCAATGATCTCTGTCTATTCAGGAGGATCCTAACTCCATACAAAAATGGATGCATTTCTTTTCTTTCCTTTTTTTGTGAGTTGGAGTCTCACTCCATCACCCAGACAGGAGGGCCATGACTCGCTCCTGTCCACTGCATCCTTGACCAACAGGGTTCTGGCAAGCCTTCCCCCACTGGCCCTCTGAGGAACCAGAACCACATGCATGTGCCACCACGCCCTGCTAATTTGGGTTTAAGGGTAGAGACGAGGTCGCACCAAGTTGCCTGAGTGTGTCTCAGACCCATGGGCTTGAGCTGGCTGCTGGTCTCGGCCTCCCTACACACTGGGATGATGAGTTTGAGCCCTCAATCCCAGCCTCCATCCTTTATTGATAACGAATCAGAAGGCCGGGTGTGGCATCCAAAACGTGGAATCCCCATGCTTTGGGAGATCATATTGGGATAATGGCTGTAGCCCAGGAACTCAAGACCTGTACGGGCCATGCAGGGAGACCCTGTCTCTGCTCCCATCCATACAGGTGGTCTGGGGTCATGGTGCCCATCATCCCGGCCACTCCAGAGGCTGAGGTGGGAGGATAACCAGAACCTGCAATTTCAGGGCTGGCGGTGAATGACGTTCATGTCCCTGGGCCCCAGCCTGCACCACAGAGTCAGACTCTGTCTCCAATAATATTAGAATCGTACACAGATTCCCACTGCACATGGTG
This sequence comes from Carlito syrichta, assembly GCF_000164805.1. Lineage (NCBI taxonomy): Eukaryota > Metazoa > Chordata > Mammalia > Primates > Tarsiidae > Carlito > Carlito syrichta. The sequence goes on from NW_006959612.1 coordinate 718, forward strand.
TGTTCAAAGGGTGACTGACTTTAAAGTCAGTAAAAATGGCACTGGGGGGGATGAA
>NW_006959613.1:0-775 GCF_000164805.1 Carlito syrichta
TCAGGTTCTTATGGTTTGAGGTTTTACATTTAGGTCTCTGATCCATTTGGACATAACCTTTGTGCATGGGGATAGATACTGGTCCTATTTCAATCTTCTGTATGTGGTCAGGCAGTTTTCCCAGCACCACGTACTGAATAGGTTCTCCTCTCCACAGTGGTAGGTGATGGAGGCTTTCTCAAAGATGAGTTGGTTGAGAAATTGAGGTTTTGCTTCTGAAATCTCAGTTCTATTCCATTGATCTATAATGCCTACTCCTATACCAATACCAAGCTGTTTTGATGATTGTAGCTTTATAGTAAACTTTGAAGTCTGGTAATGGGATACCACCTGCTTTGTTTTTTTTTTTTGTTTTTTTTTTGCTGAGAATTGTTCTGGCTATTCTTGGACATTTCTGTTTCCATATGAATTCCTGTGTTGTTTTTTCTAGGTCAGAGAAGAATGTTGCTGGCAATTTGATGGGTATTGCCTTGAATCTGTAGATTGCCTTAGGTAAGATGGACATCTTCACAATGTTCATTCTTCCAATCCGTGAGCATGGGATATTTTTCCACTTGAGAAACCTCCATTATTGAGAGAAAAATTAAAATTCTTATAAAATTTTTTAGATTCAAATATACGAGGAAACTCCATGTTTTTTCTTCTCTGTTCCATAAGTAGTTCTTCACATTCAGTTTTCTGTGTTTTATTCTATGATTCTTCAGATTTGCCTTCACATTGTTAATAAACTCTGTAAAAGCATTCAATCTCTTATTTAACTTTCAATTTTGCCTTT
>NW_006959614.1:0-454 GCF_000164805.1 Carlito syrichta
GTGCTGCTCTTGTGTTGTTGTTTTCCTCTCCTTCATCCCCCTCGTTGTTTTGATTCCCATTTCCCTAGAGCTTCTGCCTCCCACCACAAAGTCTGGCATCTCCTGCCACTGCCAACCTCAGCCATGACCCTGCGCTGTGGTAGATCTGGGCTGACCTCCAACCTGGGCCCCCACACCACCAACTGTGGGCCTGGACTCCCATGCCTCTGCAGACTATTGTGCCTGGTCCCCTGCACCACCAAGGTCCTGGGACAGGACTCTTCAAGCCACCAAGGACCCGGGGAAGGAGCCCTGGTGCTGCTGCTCACCACGGAGTCGAGCCCCCCCAGCCCGCGTCCCTGTGAACCGTGGGGTAGGGCTCCCCGCACCACTGCAAAGTCTGGCCCCGACTGCAGAGCCACGCCCCTGTGCACCGTGGACCATGGGCTGGGCCCCCTGTGCTGCAGAGGACCCC
>NW_006959615.1:0-793 GCF_000164805.1 Carlito syrichta
GCTAGGAAATCCAATCAGAATAGCAGCAGACCTATTGACAGAAACAGAAGTGACTGGTGTCCAGTATTCAAAGTTCTCTTAGATAAACAATTTTAACCAAGAATTTCCTATCCAGTCAAGCTCAGGTTCACCAGTCATTCCAGACATCCAATCCCTAAGAGATTATGCAGCTTCCAGACCAGCTTTACAGGAGATACATAAACACAGAAGAAAGAAAAAGAATGACCATGCACTTCCCAAGAGAACAGCAGAGCACCAAATCAAGAGATAATACATTGCAACTGAGAACTTGAAAACACACACATATATCAGCCCCCAAACTAAAAGAAGACAAACAAACAAAGAAAGAAAAAACATAAGAACCTCATGATGGGGATAAACAATCACATTTCAGTAATCAGCCTGAATGTAAATGGAATACATGCACCACTGAAAAGACACAGAATAGCAAACAGGATAGAAAACCCTGACCCAATAATTTGCCGCATTCAGGAAAGTCATCTTACTCCAAGAGAAGCACAGAGACTAAAAGTTAGAGGATGGAAAACGAGTTTCCAGGTGAATGGATTACAATAAAAGGCAGGGGTTGCAATGTTAATATCAGACAAAACAACCTTTAAGCTATCAAAAATTTAAAAAGTTATGGAAGGTCACTACATAATGATAAAAGCTTCAAACCATCAATAAAAAATTCATCATAAACATATATGCACCCAACAAGAGAGCACCAACGTTTATAAAGCAACTACTGAGTAAATTTTTAAAAAATGTTGACACCAACACTATTATAGCA
>NW_006959616.1:0-690 GCF_000164805.1 Carlito syrichta
CACTGTTCCAAATGGTAACTCCTAAACTCGGGGGTCTATTTAAATATAAGTTAATTACAATGGAATGAAACTTACAATTCAGTTCCTCAGTTGTATGCCTCAGGTCTGGGGCTCACAAGGCCCATGGGACTGAAGGGACCAGCACAGACATAAAACATGTCCATCCTCACACAGTTCCCCACAAGGCCTCCCTGGTCTGGAACAGGGGTCTTCTCCAGCACCACCAGTTATCTCATGGGTGCAGAACCTGTGCCCTTTTGGGAACTTTTATTCCCTGTGTAGGATGCACAAGTGCACAGTGCTAATAGGCTTGGCCAGAGCTAGTTCCCATTACCCATCACCTGCCTTAGTTATTTAATTTAAGTATAGCAGAACTATGTTTTGAACATTAAGGCAAATAAAGATTTGCCTGTGTTAATATATCATTCCTGGGGATTATAAGACTATTTTCATACGTAAAGTCACTAGAAGCAGTGAAATGCTCTGAGAGGCAGAATAGATCACTTATCTCTATTTTATAGGTGAACTACCTGAAGCTCATGGTTTATAACTGTCAGGGGCAGTTTAGAACCCATGCCTCCTCATTTTCTGACCTACAATTCTTTTCTTCACCCCTCCTCTGTGACACCTCTGAAATTCACATCTGATAAGTGACAGAAGCAGGATTCGAATCCAAGCCTCATCATCTCT
>NW_006959616.1:2216-2960 GCF_000164805.1 Carlito syrichta
CACAGTGAACAAGTAGCACTTTTACCTGGCTTGTTGGTCTTGTTCAGATGGCAAAGTCTGTGAAATATTTTAGGACGGTTTATTCTGGCCTACTTGAGGACCTAGATCCCTGGCATAGGTCCCCAGGAGGTCCTAAGCATACGCCAGCTGTGTGTGAATTGTAGCTAGGTTAAATACAGTTCAAGAGGACAGATGATACAAGAAACCTCAGGTCAATACATGTGAGATTTACATTGTTTTGGTCCAGGGATGCAGAATGTGTTCAAGCAGTGGGAGGCAGGTTGTAGGTGGATTCAAAGATTTTATGCCTGCCAACCGTCAGCATAGTTAAGGGATTGTGAAGGAAATGGGCAACTTGAGGAAGTTTAGGGAGCAGTTTCTTGGTATGTAGATGATGTTTTTTGGGTGGTGGCAGTAGACTTCAAACATGAAAGGTAATTATTTTAAAAGATGCCAGAGTCCCACCAAAGACAGATTTACAGAATCATTAAATACTCAGATTTTATCTTTTTTATCTGTCAGAGTCAGGTTGGAGAATAAATCACACTAAAAGTTAGGAATTTGGCAATGCAAAGTAAAAAAAGTCAATTTAGTCATCACTCCCTCCTGTTGGCCAGAAATCATTCTATGGCATGAGGTGTAGGCCAATAAATAGCCAAAGGTGTCAGGGCATTCAAAAGGCACTTGAATTGTCTACTTGGTAACAGTAGTTTTAATATTAGCAGTGTTGGATTATGGTTTGAC
>NW_006959617.1:0-797 GCF_000164805.1 Carlito syrichta
CTAGAAAGCTGGCTGGCAAGATGACTTAACTAGCAGATGTAATCTGCTAGCCAGCTGGCTGGCCAGCTGATTAACTAGCTAGCAAGCTTGCTGGCCAGCTGAATTAACTAGTTGACTTAAGCAGCTACCTAGCTGGCTAGCCAGCAGACTTAACCTGCTAGCTACCTAGCTGGTAAGCTGGTAAGCCAACTGAATTAACTAGCTTACATAACTAGCTATCCCCCTTGCTAGCCAGCTGACTTAACTAGCTTGCTACCTAGCTATCCAGCTGGCTATCCAGCTGACTTAACAACTTGTCTTAACCAGCTAGACAGCTGGCTAAGTAGTTGACTCACCTAGATGACTTAACTAGTTTTCCTGATGGCTAACCAGCTGACTTAACTAGCTCTCACCTAGCTAACTAACTGGCTAGGCAGCTGAATTAACTAGCTGACTTGTTTAGCTAGTCTGCTGGCTAGACAAATGAGTTAACTATCTCACTACCTAGCTAGTCTGATGTCAAGCCACCTCACATAACTAGCTGACTTACATAGCTGGCTAGATTGTTAGTCAGCTGAATTAACTAGCTTGCTATATAGCTAACCAGCTGGTTAGCCAGCTGTCTTTAGGTGACTTAACTATCTTGCCAGCAGGTTAGATAGCTGACTTAACTATCTAACTACCTAGCTAGCCAGCTGTCAAGCCAGCTGACTTAACTAGCTAGCCAGCTGGCTAGCAGGCTGATTTAAGGCCTAGCTACCTAGCTAGCCAACTGGATAACCAGCTGTGTTAACTAGCTAGCTACCTATGAAGCCATC
>NW_006959618.1:0-719 GCF_000164805.1 Carlito syrichta
GGGTGACACAATGAATAATTGTCTCTGTCATGTGTACCACAGTGACTGGTCCTTCTTTGTAATAGGAGTGCCAGTGACTTGCTCTCATCTGTGATAGTAGCCCCCATGACTGTTCCTTCTCTATAATTGGTTCCCCTCTGACGAGCTTCCTAGTTTGGTGTCCCAATCACTAGTCCTCCTCTGTGATGGGTATTCCAGTAACTGGGTATTCTTTATAATTGGTGTCCTAGTGACTGTGCTTCATTTGTGAATTGTGTCCCAGTGACTGACTGTCTTCTGTCATAGTTTCGCAAATGACATGGCCCTGTTTATAATGGGTATTCCAGTGACTGGCCCTTTTCTGTGATGTGTGTTTCCACTGGCTGGTCCTCTTCTTTGAAAAAGTGACCCAGTGACTGATTCTTCTTTGTGATTGATTCCCCAGTGACTAGGTTTCCTCTATTATTATTGCCTCCATGACTAGGTTTCCTCTATGACTACTGCCTCCATGACTAGGTTGCCTCCATAAAGGGTGCATCAATAAAAAATACTTCATCCATTATGGAAAGCCACAGTGATGGTACCTCCTAAGTGCTCCCAGTTTTTCATCCTCCCCCATAATGGGTGCTGGAGTGATTGGCCCCACTCTGTAAAGGATGTCCGATTGTTTTGTACCTCCTAAATAATAAATGCTCCGTTTGACTTTGCCTTCCTTCATCACCCATCACAGAGGAAATCCA
>NW_006959619.1:0-4282 GCF_000164805.1 Carlito syrichta
AGTACCCAAGCCTTCATGAAGGCCTGAGAGAAGCACACACTGAAGTCTAGACAACAACAGGCAGAGATGACTAGCATTTTGCTTCTTGAGTTGGCAACTGGCCCTGCTTCTCTGGGAGTCACTCAGAGGAACAGTGACATCGTCTTCCCAGGCAGTAAGGTGGGCACAGCAGTAACCTACTGGCTGCCCTTCCTCAGGGCACTTAGCAAAGGCCCAGGGCATCTGGCAGCTCAGCCTGGGGACATGCAGGAGCCCAACAGCCCTCTCAGTCTCTTTGCTGTACCCGACCCCAGTGAGAGCCACCCTGTTTCTCTATGCCTCCAAACCACTTCCTGTGTAGCATTTCAGCCCAAATTCCTGAGCCTGGCATCCAGGACTCTCAGGATCTGGTCTCCTCACAACACCCTTTGGCCAGCCTCCCGGCATGTACCTGCCACAGGCCTCTCACCACTCCCACCCTCCCTGCTCTCCCGCCCTCCACCATGGTCTGCAGTTGCAGCCCTCCTGTCCCTCCATCATGGCCCACTGCTCAGCCTGTATGTCCCTTCTCACAGTCACCTGCAGCAAAACTTTAAGCTGCCTCCTGTATGAAGCCTCCCTGACATTCCTGATGAGCACAACGAATCACTCGTTTTTCTGGGCAGTTTTAAAATTTCTCCACACTTTAATTCCTTCTACTAAAAAGAATGGGACTAATGATCTGTCTAAGATCTGTCACCTCAGAGTTCTTGGAAGGTTCAAATGAGGTGAGATATATGGCTTTTCTGATCTCTAAAATCTTAAAAAGTCAAAGAATAAATTAAAATGTGCACAAAACTGAAAGTTCTCATTATTTACTATGTTTAAGGAAGCCCCACATTTAGTTGGTTCATTTGACATGTTCATTGCATGACAGCAGCATAGTAGACCCTGAAAGTTATTTTTGTACTCGATTTCACATTTAGGCAACTACTTTTCACTGATTTAAATGAACCCAATAGTCTGAAAATACAGTTTAACTGATCATATTAAATCCAATCTTGCTAAAGAATTTCCAAATGGAGCATCAACACTGGTGCCAGTTATGTGGCAGCCAGCCTAACGGAATCAAGATAGCACTCACGCTTTTCTTTTCTTTCTTTTTTCTTGGCAATAAAACCATGGGCATTTTTTCAAACATTACCCAGAGTATAGACTTCTGTCGTTCATATTTCAAGATTTCCCAAATATAGAGTACAGTATCATCCTTCCAGATTAGAGAGCAAGGATTACTCACGAAATGACTACTTTCTTAACAAGATTCTATGAAGGTATCTGACAAGGTCTGTCATGACATTTTTATACACACAATAGAGAAATATAATTGAATTAGAAGAAAATACCTGAAGTAGACTTATACCTGGGTGAATGATTATACCTAAAAGATCAGTTTCAACATAAAAGGAGCCCTCTGGTGGCAACTACTGAGTTTTGTCCAAAACATCTGAATTTGATCATTTTAAATCCACAATTTTCAAGATGTTTAAAAGTGAGTTGACTACTCCCAACTTAAAAAATGAAGTTTACTAAAGATAGTGAATCCACTGATGACGAGGACAAAATCCATCCAGTAACAATACATTATAAAAACAAGCCAAATATAACAGGATAAAACATGTTTAAAGAGATACATGCAAATATCTATGTGTGAGTCCAGACAACCCATTACTGTGAATAAAGCTCTATGGTCAAGGCAGTACCCTGTACCAAACATCCATCAGCAAGGGCTAACTAAGCAAATTAAGGGAGTATAGTATAGTTTGCAGCTATAAAAAGAAGGAAAAACACTGCAGTGGGCTGAAATACAATAAATAATATGGAAGAACGTCCATGATAAATTTGGGGTGATAAACATAGGTTGAGGATATTATACACAGACTGCTCCCATTCTTGTTTTCAATGTCTGTATGTTGATTTTCATATACACATTATGCACGTGTCTGAATATATAACAGCAACATGTGAGCTAAAGGTATGTACCAGACACAATTCTCCAGGTAACTTATATTTATTAACTCATTCTTTCAATGGCACATCATATTTCCCATTTTATTTAGGCACAGAAAGTAAGTGGTGGAACAAGAACGTAAAGAGGCATCACATATCACACTACCAGCATGGTTACTGGAGCGAGAAAGGTTTTTCTTATACATTTCTGCACAGTTTAAAGGTTTCAGAAGCACATAATGAATCTTAAACTCAAAAAGGGAAATGTGGCTGAGGCAGCAAGTATGAGAAAGATTACACAATACAAGTCAATGGAGTGATGCAATAACTAAAAGGAACAGGGCACGCAGCTCAACTACTTGTTATATAAGTTACAGTGAACAGCATAACATCTGAGTCTCAGTTTCCTTATCAGTGTACTGTAGAGAAGCAAACCCACTGGCAACGTCATGTGGGCTAAATTAAATAACACAGGACTGTGTCAAGCCCATACTTCCTGGCACACAGTTGTCTACTTCAGTAAACACTGCTTCTAACAGAACAATGGCAACAACAAAATCATACTCATCAGCACAGGTCGACCACACCTTCCTGGAGAGTACTCAAAGGCAGAGGCACAGGGAGGCCAGGACGGAGAAGAAGATGGAAAACACAGGAAGAAGAATTGTAGCAACTTAGTCTAGAAATGATGGCTTAGTGGAAGATTAGCACTTTTGCTGTTTGGCTCTGATGGACAGACTCAACACCAATGTATAAAAGTTACAGGGAAGGGGAATCAGATTTGAGTATAAATATATAAGCCTTATAAAAGTTGCAACTGTTAAAAATGGTACCAACTTGCCCAGTCACAAACTTCACAACCTCTACTTGCCGCAGGAGAGAAAGTTCACAGAGAATGCACCATGTGTGCTGTAGTGGAAGGACCCAACAGATGACTCCAGAAGTCTCCTGTAACTTTAAGATTTGCAGCATCTATGACATTCAAAGGAGCTCTTCAGTTCAAAAGTCTACCCGCTTAGTAGAGTCATCTTTGGTACCCAGGGAGGATGGGTTCTAGGACCCCCACAGATACCAAAGTCAATGGATGCTCAAGTCCCTTATATAAAATGGTATCGCATTTGCACATAATATATTTACATCTTCCTGTTTACTTTAAATCCTCTCTAGATTACTCATAATACCCAATACAATGTAAATGTTATATAAATAGTTTCTACACTATTAACTTAAAATTTATATTATTTTGTATTGTTATATTCTTGTGTTTTATTGATTTTTTTCCCCCAAATATGCCTGGTCTGCAGTTGGTTAAATCTGTGGACGAGGAACCTGTGGATATAGAAGGCCAACTGTTTTATATTCTGTTGAGTAAAATCATCTGGCTATTTTCACTTTTATCAATGATAAAATAGTTTGCAAATGAAGACAATTTGAGTCACACAAACACCAAACCAGAATAATAACTCTCCAATCCCTAAGGCACTATATCCCAAACTTTCTGTTCTAGCAGACACTACAGATAATTTGCATTAGGGATGGACACAGATATTATGGAAAAACTTACTAACGCCTTCTCTTGGCATCTACCCAAACCTAGTTTATTCTTAAAAGCTGGGAGAGGAAACATTTCAGTATAAGAGAGTGGTGAAGAGATTCTTCATTTATTATCTGCATTTTGCCTTGGATTATTATATATACCCAACATACTTCTTGATGGAAATCAGCACCTGCTAGTAAAGAGTCACATTCTGAGTGATCCACTCTCATCATCATCATCCAGCTTTTTTAAACTCTCAGAAAATTTTTTCTGTCACTGACCAGGAAGAGATAAATTCAGTTAGAGAAGGTAAAAACACCTATGTGATACGCCAACTGCTATCACAGAAATGGCCTTCACTTGCATCAGGATCATGAGGAAATACTGTATTTCCTACCTTATTTCATAGAGAGCTCCACTACAGCTAGCAAAATGCAACATGGAAAAGCTGAGGAATTTACTTGCTGAGAATTTCTTCATGCAGCCCATTGGAAAATGTGTAGCTAGTGACTGAACTTCCATACACACTTGGTGGAAGAATGGGAAGATGATGGACACCTGTAGAGTGGCTTCCCCCTTGCTGCCTACGCAGTTGGGAAGGAATGCCAAGGAATCAGTGCCTACAAAACAAACAACTGAAAAAAACTCTCCTTCTGAAGCAAAGGTTTTCAGTTAGAAAAATTACAAAAAGTCACTGACACTTCCCTCATATGTACTGTCAGACGTATGCTAAGGCTGATTCTACATGTCAGTGATTTCATAAACAAACTGGAAAAAGAA
>NW_006959620.1:0-2058 GCF_000164805.1 Carlito syrichta
CGGAAACACAAACGTCCAAGAATAGCCAGAACAGTCCTCAGTAAAAAAAACAAAGCAGGTGGTATCACAATACCAGACTTCAAACTTTACTATAAAGCTACAATCATCAAAACAGCTTGGTATTGGTACAGGAACAGGTATATAGATCAATGGAACAGAATTGAGATTCCAGAAGCAAAACCTCAATTCCTCAACCAACTCATCTTCGACAAAGCCCCCACCACCTACCAGTCGGGAGAAGAGAACCTATTCAGTAAATGGTGCTGGGAAAACTGGTTGACCACATGCAGAAGATTGAAACAGGACCCCTATCTATCCCCATGCACAAAGGTTAACTCCAAATGGATCAGAGACCTAAATGTAAAACCTCAAACCATAAGAACCTTAGAAAAGGAAGGAAATACTCTCATGGAAATCGGAACTGGCATCCAATTCCTGTACAAAACCCGAAACCCACAGGACTTAAGAGAGAAGATAGACAAATGGGACCTTATTAAACTGACAAGCTTCTGCAAAGCCAAAGAAACCATCAAGAGAGCAGGAAGACAGCCTACAGACTGGGAAAAAGTCTTTGCCAACTCTAGGTCTGACAAAGGCTTAACATCCTGGATCTACAAGGAACTGAAACGTACTGAAAAGAAGAAAACAAACAACTCCATTATAAAATGGGTAACTTACTTTTCAACCAGCTAGCCAGCTGGCTAAACAACTGACTTAATGAGCTGACTTAACTAGAGAGCAAGCTAGTTAGCCAGCTGACTAAATTAGCTGACTTAACTAGCTGTCCAGCTGGTTAGCCAGCTGACTTAATTGCCTAGCTGCAAATGTATCCAGTAGTCTAGCCAGCTGATTTAACTAGCTGACTTAATGAAGTAGCCAACTGGCTATCCAGAATTAACTATCTAGTTACCTGGCTAAGCAGCTGGCTAGCCAGCTGACTTAATTAGCTGATATAACTAGATAGATTGAAGGCTGGTCAGCTGACTTAACTAGATACCTACCTACATAATCTGCTGGCTTGCTAGCTTAATTTACTACCTACCTACCTAGCTAACCTGCTGTCCAGCACACTGACTTAACTAGGTTACTTAACTAGCTTGCCAACTGGCTAGCCAGCTGCTTTAACTAGCTAGCAACCCTGCTAGGCAGCTGGCTATCCAGCTGACTTAACTAACTGATTAACCTAGCTAGACAGCTGTCTTATATAGCTGAGTTAACTAGCTAGCTATCAAGCTATCCAGCTGATTTAACTAGCTGACTTAACTATCTAGTAACCTAGCTAGAAAGCTGGCTGGCAAGATGACTTAACTAGCAGATGTAATCTGCTAGCCAGCTGTCTAGACAGCTGACTCAACTAGCTGACCTAACCAGCTACTCAGTTGGCTACCCAGCTGATTTAACTTTCTGACATCTCTAGCTAGCCAGGTAGCTATCAAGCTGACTTAAATAGCCAGCTACCTACATTGCCAGTTGGCTTGCCAGCTCTCTGAACTAGCTGAATTAAACAGCTAACCAGCTGGATAGCCAGCTGACTTAACTGGCTCGCTACCTAGCTAGCCAACTGGCTAGCCAGCTGACAACTAGATGACTTAAAAAGCTAACTAACTAACTAGCCTGCTGAAGTAAATAGTTAGCTATCTAGCTACCTAGCTAGTCAGCTGACTTAAGAAATTAGGTAACTACCTAGCTACCTAGCTAACTAGCAGACTTAAATAGTTAGCTGCCTAGCTACCTAGCTAACTTAACCAGATGGCTACATAGTTAGCTTACTTGTTATCTAACATTCTAGTTAGCTGCCTTAATCATCTGACATAACTCGTTAGCTAATGAGCTAGCTAGCCTACTCAAACAGCTGACACAACCCATTTGGTAACTAGCTTGCCTGCTAACTCAACCACCTGACTTAACACGTTAGTTAACTAGCTAACTATCTGACTCAACCTGCTGACTTAACCCAATAGCTAACTACCTAACTAGCTGTCTTAAGCAGTTGACTAAATTAGGTAGCTGACTTAACTAGCTGACTTAGTTAGCTGACTTAACTACTTAGCTGACTTA
>NW_006959621.1:0-1065 GCF_000164805.1 Carlito syrichta
CATGCCTGTCTTTCTAGCTCCTCAGCAGACTGGGGAAAGGCTTGCCACTGCCCGGCAGGCTGAGGATGTGGTGGCCAGGAATGAGTCACTAATTTCCAGGCTGAGAAACGGATTGACACTCCAACTCAATGAAAAAAAGAAAATAAAAAAAAAGAAGAGGATTCATTTGTGTATGGAGTAGGGATCACTGTGAACAGACAGGGATCATTTGGGAAGGAACCCCCAGGCTTCAGCCTAAAGTTCCCGAAAGATGACAGATCAGAAGACAATTGACTGTGGCTTTCAGAGGCTAAGGTGGGAGACCGTTGGAGCCCAGGAGTTCAAGACCAGCCTAGAACATATAGTGAGACTTTATTGCTCCACAGAATGCAAACACTGGTGTCACGTGTGGTGGCACCCATGGTCCCTGCTACACAGGATGTGGTGTCCTCCATCCCAGTGCGTTCCTTTGCATCATCACAACCAACAGAATGGTGAGTCCAGGCTGGGCAATTTGGCTTATGGTTGTCAGCCCCATGCCCTGGGAGGCTGAGGCAGGAGGATGCTTGTACCCAGACTGGGTGATGTGGCCAGACCTCGTCTTGGTGAGAGGTCTCCAAAATCGAGTCAGGTGTGGTGGCACCTGGATTCCTGGCTACTCGGGGACTGAGGCAGAAGTACTGCCTGAGCCCCACAGGTTGTGAGCCTGGGAGCCATGATCATGCGGCCGTGCCCCAGCCCAGCAGATGGAGAAACTGGCAACAAAAAAGACGCCTCCCACAATGTCACGATGGGTGTCCAGGACTCCCCAGGGAAAGATCCGTGTGGGCAGGGGATGATGGCACGATCGGGTGAAGAATGAACCCTCCTCTCACCTGAAGTTGTAGACCAGGTAAACAGAATCTGACCTGGCCATGGCATTGCCAGACTGCCTTGATTGCTCTGTGCCTGATGGCTGCCCTAACACATGGGTGTGTTTTCTGTGAGCTCACACAAGTCTTTGCTGTGGGGCACGAGTGTGGAGGGAAGAGGCCAGCCTTCTGGGGCGCATGGACAAAAGCATGGGACAGACATTCCCCTGGACAT
>NW_006959622.1:0-496 GCF_000164805.1 Carlito syrichta
GATCCTCCCACCTTAGCCTCTGGAGTGGCTGGGACGATAGGCACTATATTCCCAGAACCCGTTTGGATGGGTGCAGAGATGGGGTCTCCATGTGAGGCCAGGGTTGACTTTGAGATATGGGCTACACTCATCCTCCTGATTTGGCCTCCCACTGGAGCACTGGAATTCCAGTCATGGCCCACCGTGACTGGCCTTCTGGTTCATTTTTGATGAAGGATCGAGGCCAGGCTCGAGAGCTCAACCTAATCATCCCAGTGCTTTGGGAGGTTGAGGCCAGCAGCTGGTCTGAGCCCAAGGTTCTGAGATAAACCCGGGCAACTAGGCAACACCTCGTCCCTACGCTCCCTCCCAAATGTGCTGTGTGCAGTGATGCATGCCTGTCGATCTGGTTCCTTGGAAGGCCAGTGGGAAAGGTTCACCAGAGTATTGTGGGTCGAGGCTGTGGTGTCCGGCAGAGAGCCACTGCCATTCAGCCTGGATGACGGAGTGAGACTCA
>NW_006959623.1:0-584 GCF_000164805.1 Carlito syrichta
CACAGAGCTCATCCATTCCAGGCAAATGATGCCTAGTGGCAGTTAAAGTTCTTCCTCCAGGGAATATCTCTCCTCACTCATATCTCTCTGTGCAAAACCTCCTTAACCTAGGAACCAGGGAGTAAGGTTGGCTTGACTGGCATCAATTTCTATGCAAAATAGAAATCAGAGTTTATAACAGCAATAATCAGATCCTCCAGGACTCAAGGTTCCTCAGAATAAGTAATCATTGTCCTAGACAAAAAAAAAAAAAAAAAAAAAAAAAACCTAGAAAAGTTATGGCAAGCATCTTGTGACTGAGCACTTGGGTCGCACACGGAACATTTTGATTGTCAATGTGTAGAGAAAAGAGGCAGCTTCTCTGATGTTCTACCAAGAAGTCCTAACCAAAGGAAGTAAGAACAGGTATATCAGCACCCCACTGAACAAGAGTTAGGCTCTAGTAAATGGTTGAAGGTAGGCATGGAGTTAATTTACAGTCATTATTTTTGAAGTATCTATCCTTAAAATTCAAGCACATTTTGCACTAGCATCATAATGTATCTGTGTTTATTTCATCACAAGAAGTGATTGTCCTCCCCCAA
>NW_006959624.1:0-2108 GCF_000164805.1 Carlito syrichta
GCCAGCTGTCTTTAGGTGACTTAACTATCTTGCCAGCAGGCTAGATAGCTGACTTAACTATCTAACTACCTAGCTAGCCAGCTGTCAAGCCAGCTGACTTAACTAGGTGACCTAACTAGCTAGCCAGCTGGCTAGCAGGCTGATTTAAGGCCTAGCTACCTAGCCAGCCAGCTGGATAGCCAGCTGTCTTAACTAGCTAGCTACCTATGAAGCCATCTCATTTGCCAGCTGACTTAGCTACCTAGCTAACTAGCTAACCAGCTGGCTAGTTAGTTTAATTATCTAGGTTGTTTAACTAGCTAGCTAACTGGCTACCCAGCTGACATAAACTAGCTACCTAGCTAGGCAGCTGGGTAACCAGCTGACCTAACTCACAGACTTAACAAGCTGTCAAGCTGACTTAACTAGTTGATTTAACCAGCTAGGTACCTAGCTAGCCAGCTGGAATAAATAGCTGTCTTAAGTACCTAGCTACCAATCTAGCTATCTAGCAAGCCAGCTGACTTAACTAACTGACTTAACAAACTAGCTACCTGACAAGACTAACTGACTTATATATCTAACTTCCTAACTAGCCAGTTGACTTAATTAGCTGAAATAGCTAGCTAGCCAGATGGTTAGCCATCTGACTTTACTAACTTTTTAACTAGTTACTCAGCTGGATAGCCAATTTACTTAACGAACTGACTTAACTAGCTAGCCAGCTGGTTGCCAGGTGACTTTACTAGCTTACTTAACCAGCAAGTCAGCTGGCTAGACAGCTGCCTCAAATAGCTGGCTACCTATCTAACCACCTGGCTGCCCAGCTGACATACCTAGCTCACTTTAGCTAGCAAACTGGCTAGCCAGCCAGCTCACTTAAATAGCTAGCTACCTACCTAGCCAGCAGGCAAGTTTGCTGACTTAACTATCTGACATGTACAGCTAGCCTGCTGGCCAGCAAGCTGACTTATCTAGCTAGCTACCTATGTAGCCAGCTGTCTAGACAGCTGACTCAATTAGCTGACCTAACCAGCCTACTCAGTTGGCTACCCAGCTGATTTAACTTTCTGACATCTCTAGCTAGCCAGGTAGCTATCAAGCTGACTTAATAGCCAGCTACCTACATTGCCAGTTGGCTTGCCAGCTCTCTTAACTAGCTGAATTAAACAGCTAACCAGCTGGATAGCCAACTGACTTAACTGGCTCGCTACCTAGCTAGCCAACTGGCTAGCCAGCTGACTTAACTAGAAGACTTAAAAAGCTAACTAACTAGCTAGCCTGCTGAAGTAAATAGTTAGCTATCTAGCTACCTAGCCAGCCAGCTGACTTAAGAAATTAGGTAACTACCTAGCTACCTAGCTAACTAGCAGACTTAAATAGTTAGCTGCCTAGTTACCTAGCTGACTTAACCAGATGGCTACGTAGTTAGCTTACTTGTTATCTAACATTCTAGCTAGCTGCCTTAATCATCTGACATAACTCATTAGCTAATGAGCTAGCTAGCCTACTCAAACAGCTGACACAACCCATTTGGTAACTAGCTTGCCTGCTAACTCAACCACCTGTCTTAACACGTTAGTTAACTAGCTATCTGACTCAACCTGCTGACTTAACCCGATAGCTGACTACCTAACTAGCTGTCTTAAGCAGTTGACTAAATTAGGTAGCTGACTTAACTAGCTGACTTAGTTAGCTGACTTAACTACTTAGCTGACTTAACTGGCTGACTTAACTAGTTAGCTAGCGGACTTAACTATCTGAATTAAATAGTTTGCTAACTATTTAACTAGCTGAATAACTAGCTGACTTAACTAGCTAGCAACTATTTAGGTAGCAGGCTTAACTAGCTGACTTAAATATTTAGCTAACTAGTGAGCTAGCTGTCTTAGTAGCTGACTTAGCTAGGTAGCTAATTAGCTAGCTGAGTTAGCTAGTTGACTTAACTAGTTGGCTATCGAGATAGCTAGCTGACTAAACGAGTTAGTTAATGTGTTAGCTTCTGTTTTAACTATTTGGTAAATGCATTAACTAGCTGTCTTAATTAGTTGGGTAATGAGTTAGCTAGGGACTTAACTTGTTGGCAGATGATGTGAACAACTACTTATCTTGTTTAACACGATGGCTGA
>NW_006959624.1:2836-4260 GCF_000164805.1 Carlito syrichta
CTAGCTGACATAACGAGCTGACTAGCTACTTTGCTGGATAGATGACCAGCCAGCTGACCTACAAGTTAGTTAACTGGTGTCTACAAGGTTATCCAGCTGGCTTAACTAGTTAGCTACCTGGCTGGCTAGCTGGCTAGGTAGCTGGCTAGCGAGCTAGTGGGCTGACCAGGTGCTTAGCCAGCAGGCTTAAATAGTCATCTGGGTGGCTGGACAGTAGGATAGCCATCAGGTTTAACTAGTCAGCCAACCTGCTGGCCAGCCGACTAGCCAACTGGCTTAACTAGCAGGCCACCTATCTTACCAACCTGCTAACCAGCCAGCTTAACTTGCCAGCCACATAGTTAGCCTGCCAGCTAACAAGCTTCCTTAACTAGATGACTTAAATAGATAGCCATAGATCTAGCCAGCTAGCTTAACTAGCTTGCCACTTATATAGCCAGCTGGCTAGCCAACTCACTTAACTCACTGAATTAAATAACTAGCCAGCTGGCTAGCCAGCTGACTTAATTACCCAGCTACCTACGTAGCCAATTGTCTAGCCAGCTGACTTAACTACCTGACTTAAACTAGCCAGTTGGCTTGCCAGCTGATGTAAGTAGTGAGCTACCTAACTAGCCAGTTGGCTAGCCACTTGAATTAACTAGCTGACTTAACCAGCTAGCCAACTTGCTAGTCAGCTGACTCAACTAGCTGACATAAGTAGATTGTCAACTGAATAGCTAGCTGACTTAACTAGCAGACATCACTAGCTAGACAGGTGACTAACGAGCTGACTTAAATCACTGGCTACCTACGTATCTCACTGGGGTTGCCAGCTGACTTAACTACCTAGCTAACTAGCTAAACTGCTGGCTAGCGAGCTGACTTAATTAGGTGATTTAAGTAGCTACCAGCTGACTAGCCAACTGACTTAAGCTAGCTACCCAGCAAGTCCACTGGGTAGCCAGATGACTTTACTAGCTGACCTAATTAGCTAGTTACCCAGCTAGCCAGATACTTTACTAGCTAAAATAATTATCTAGCTACATAGTAGCTAACTACCTAGCTAGGCAGCTTAACTAGCTGACTTTACCTAGCTAACTGACATAACTAGCTGACTTAACTAGCTATCTACCTAGCTAGCAATTTGACTTAACTAGCTGAAATAAGTAGCCAATTAGTCATCTAGTCAGCTAACTTAACTAGTTGTTTAAGTAGCTAGCGAGATGTTTAGCCAACAGATTTAACGGGGTGATTTAAATAGCTAGCCAGCGGGTTAGCAGCATACTTAACTAGTTGATTAACGAGCTAGGCAGCTGGTCAGCCAGGTGACTATACTAGGTGACATAACTAGATATCCATCCGGCTAGCCAGCTAACTTAACTAGCTCTCTACCTCTCTAGCCACATGGATAGTCAGCAGATTTAACTAGCTAACATAACTAG
>NW_006959625.1:0-379 GCF_000164805.1 Carlito syrichta
CAGGTTGAGGCAGAAGGATCGCCAGAGCCCAGCAGGTCAAAGCTGTGGTGGCCAGGAGCGTGCCCCTGCACTCTAGTCTGGGTGATGGAGTGAGACTCTATCTCAAAAAAAAAAAGAAAGAAAGAAAAACATTCAGGTCCCTCCACCTTTTGATTTTTGTAAATAATGCTGCCATGAACAAGGTTATACAAATTTTTTTTTGCCTTCTGCTTTGCATACTTTGGATGGATACCCCGAAGTGGGATTGCTGGTCATAGAATTATTTGTTTTTCATCATTTATTTATTATTAATTTATTTAATTTTTTCAGTTGGATTCTCTCTGACACCCAGGCAAGAGTGCACTGTCACACTCATGGGCACCCCAACATTGACCTGCTG
>NW_006959626.1:0-763 GCF_000164805.1 Carlito syrichta
ACCCAATATATAGTTATGCATTTCTTATCTATGTATGAAAAAATCAGATGTGAAAGACACATACTTAAGCACATGTACATGGGGGTAGCTACATAAACTAGTCCTAGTCATCACCTTAAAGAAAACAAAATTATAAAATAAGAGTTATTAAGCAGTTATGTAACCATTAGGAGTTTAGTATATTTAGCAATGCTTAACATGATACACTAAATAGTTTGAATTTATAGAAATAAATTACCTATCTCATTTCACACACAAAAAAGAAAAATTAAAGTAAAATAAAAAAATATCTTCTATCAAGAGAGATAAATTGTGTTCTGGTAGAATTATGGAGTATGAATTTATATAAAATCACATTGGAAACCTCCCTAGGATAGAATCTCATTAAGCTGAAACCATATGACATCTGTCTTTAGTTCTTAAAATTTATCAAATATCAAAATCACTACTCTCACTTATTCCCAACATGATGTAAAAAGAAAACAAAAAATACTTTGACACGGATTTTCTAAATAAATAAGGGGATATTTGCCCATCTCCAAAAGCATCAGAAAGGTAGTCAGATCATGCAGTTCCTAACAAACCATTAAGTGGATTTTGATTGCCACTGTAACCTTGAAAGAAGATCACTGAAGAAGCAGCAGAGATATTGGAGAATTTCAGACATGGAATAACAGATGTCCCTTTGTGGACATCTTGACCTCTGTCATCAGCTTCATTCACTCCCCCCTACCAGGTGTTTGATTAGTGTGCTCTTTCTCTT
>NW_006959627.1:0-4490 GCF_000164805.1 Carlito syrichta
AATTAGCTGGGCATGGTGGCACATACCTATGGTTCCAGCTACTTGGAAGTTTGAGGTGGAGGGATGATCTTGGAAGTTTGAGGTGGATGGAAGCAGGTTGAGACTGCAGTGGCTGTGAGTGTGCCCCTGCACTCTAGCCTGGGTGACAGAGTGAGACTCTAACTCAAAAAAAATTATTTTCTAAATAAATTTGCGGCGAGTATATAAATATATAATAAATTTTTGTGCATCAAGCTTTTATCCTATGACTTTTCTCACTATGTTAAAGTCTTTATTTTGTGGTTCATTTAGAATTTTTTATGTAAACATTTGTGCATTTGAAAATAAATTTTCTTCCCTCCTTTCATCCATCCTGCCTTTCTTCTCCAGCATTTATATTCTCCACTTATTTTGGTAAAAACTTCTGGGCTTAAAATTCTTTTTGTCAGCCAGGCTCGGTGGCTCAGCCTGTAATCCCATGCCTTTGGGAGGCTGAGGTGAGTGGGTTGCCTGAGCCCACTGGTTCGAGACCCGCCTGGGGCAGCGAGACCTCATCTCTACAATAAATCAAAAAAATCAGCCAGGCATGATAGTGCCTGCCTGTAATTCCGGCTACTTGGAAGGCTGAGGCAGAAGGATCGCTGGAGCCCAGCAGGTCGAGGCTGCAGTGGCCGGGAGTGGCAACTGCACTCCAGTCTGGGGGACAGAGTGAGACTCCAACTCAAAAAAAAAAAAATCTCTTTGTCAAAAGTATTTTGCTAACAAATACAATTTTTATCAATAAAATATTATTCAGATTTTCTACTTCCCTCTTTGTCAGATAATATAATCTCTATTTTTTATAGTCTGTTTCATCCTACCAAGAAAGTATCAAATTAGCATCCACAAATTTTAATTTTTTTCTCTTTATAATATTAGGACATTGACAATAGGTGGGTCTTTTTAAAAATGTGTATAAAGTTAATATTTTTCTAAACACTATCTTAGCTAAATCATTCAAATTTTGATGAATTTTATTATCGTCCAGCTTAACATTTTTATAGTATGCTTTGTGTTACCTTCCATGATCTAAGAATTATTTTGAAATTTTGGACTTGATTTTCAAAAATTTGGGGATTTCTTATATATCTTATGGTCCCTACCTATATTATATATAGGTATCCATATATCTATGTATATTTTTACATATAAAATTGCATTTGAAGTTGTTCCACTGTTTACTAATTTTCTGTTTATATTTTTAATTTTTTGTGCATTTCCATTTGAATAGTTTTTATTACCATATATTTTTTAAGTTTATCTATTTTTAATATTTAGTTTTATATATATGCAATAGTTGTACTCTATTGCTGTATCTTAGGTAACCATAAGATATATAAGAAATTCTCACAATTTCGATAGATCTTAAAATTGTTGATAGATACTATATATAGGTATCTATACAATTTAATACTCTGAAATAAAAGCTAAGTATTTGAAACAAATAATAGCTAAAAATTATCTAAATGGTGTAAAAACTATGAAAACACAGACCAAAGGAGCATTATTAACTCTATGGAATAAATTATGAAGAAAACTACTAAGTACACCTGTTATAATAAATAAAGATACAAGGGACTGATCATACAAAATGTTGATAAGCATGTCGAAGCATTGGAACTTTTATATATTAAAGTTGTAATACAATTTGACAGTTTTCTAAAATGTTAAGCATAAACAAATGTTATTTCTAGCATTTCCGATGTATTTATTCAAAAGTAAGGAAAGTTATGTCTATACAAAATCTTGTACACACATAATCATAGCAGCTTAATTGGAAATAGTTCAAACTGGAAACAACTCAAATGTCTGTCAATAGATGAATAAATAAGCAAATTCTGCTCTACTCACATATGTGAATACAATTTATTTCAGCTTTTAAAAATAGCAAAGTATTGAAAATATAATCATAGGAGAATTTTTAAATGAACAAATGAGAGCAAAATAAGATTAAAAAGAGTACACACTATATGATTCATCTTATACATTCTAGAAAATACAAATTCATTTAAACAGACAGGAAAAGATTGATGGTTGCTTGGAATAGATTGTGAGGTGGAGATGGGTGGGCAGGAGGAATTACAAAGAAATAAAAAGAGATTTTGGGTTGAGATATCTCTATATACTTATTTTCTCAATTTGTTTTTATTTTTCTATAAGAATATATACAACCACTGGAGAGAAGAAAACTTATTCAGTAAATGGTGCTGGGAAAACTGGCTGACCACTGGCAGAAGATTAAAACAAGACCCCTACCTATCACCAAAATCAACTCTAAGTGGATCAAAGACCTAAATGTAAAACCTCAAGCAATAAGAACCTTAGAAAATGCAGGAAACGCTTTTATGAAAATGGAACTGGTAACCAATTCCTGATCAAAATCTCCAGTGCCCATGCCATAAGAGATAAGATAGACAAGTGGGAACTCATCAAACTGAGAAACTTCTGCAAAGCAAAATAAACTATCAAGAATGGAAAAAAATATTTGCCAACTGTATATCTGATAAAGACCTAACATCTAGGTTCTACAAGGAACTCAAACATGCCAAAAAGAAAACAACAAATAGCCCTATTACAAAGTAGGCAAAAGACACTCTATTCTATGAATAGACACTTCTCAAAAGACATACAAACAGTCAACAGATACAGGAAAACATGCTCAGCCTCACTAATCATCAAATAAATGCGAATCAAAACCACCCTGCGATACCACCTAACTCCAGGCATGATGACTGTTATCAATAACTCAAAAAACAATAGATTCCAGAGAGGAACACTTCTACACTGTCAGTGGGAGTGTAAACTAGTACAATTTCTGTAGAAAACTGTGTGGTGATTACAAAAATATCTAAAAATTGACATTCCATATGACCCAGCAATCTCCATTCTGGGAATATATCCTGAGGAACTTAAAACACTATGAAAAAGATACCTACACATACATGTTTACTGCAGCAGTATTCTCAATAGCAAAAACATGGAACCCACCATACTGCCGATCAAAAGTGGACTGGATAAAAAATATGGTACATATACATGATGGAATATTATGCTGCCTTAAAGAACAAATTATGATCTTTGCAGTCTATACTCAGTGATCTATCACAGAAACAAAGAACTGAGCACCACATGTTCTCACTCATAAGTGGATCCTGAATAATTATCATAATACTGTAAGAAAGGGATTGGCAGTAGTGGAAAACTGCCAGGGGAGTTCATCAATAAGAGTACCTGATCTTAAGCCAGGTGAAGTGGGGACCAAAATGAGGCCCATACTTTACCTGTACAATGGTCATTTGTATACCTAACCCTGAATTGTACTCCAAATCTTTAAAATTAAAAAAATTTAAAAATTTTAAAAATACAAATAAAAATATTTATATATATACATTATAAAATATATTTGATTGCACACTTTAAATATGCAGTTTATTTTATATTATTATACCTAAAAGAATCTAAGTAGATGCATATGGCAGCAAGATATTTATACATGTTTGTTGCCATAGAGTAGTTTACACCTTGCACTCTATACATAAATTTTGAATATTTGCTATTTTATGATATCTTTATAATCCCATTGAATCCCACGTATCAGTGATTTAAAAATGATAGCAAATGCTGTCATTTTTTTGTCATTCCTACAGTCCATTTTAGAATAACAAAGAAATAGTGGAAAGGTATTTTAAGGGGTCTCTTCATTGATACCTATGCATAAACGACAGTGTTTCTACTGTACATCATTCCTATCCTCCTAAGAGATAAGAGGTACTCTGGTGTTGCTTGGATCTTTGTGGTAGTGAAAAAAAGAAATTCATCAAAAGAAGGCTGAGGTGACAGTAAAAGTTATATTTGAGTATTAATTAATTTTATATAATATGTATTATAAAATTACTTCTTAAAAATAATAAATGAACTGATATCTGTCTTTTATACTCTGAACTTTTGCCCAGTGGCTTTTACTTAAGAAAAAACAAGAACAATAACTAATAACATTTTAGCAAGATATTTATCTCATCTGATTTCTGAAAAAGAAAAAAAAAATCTATCTGTGTTCTGTTTTATACTTGTCTCTCAGAATTTATCTAAGTAGAACTCTGAGGTCCCTGTTTACTTATTAGAATAAACCAAACTATATTGGGCCCTACTTTACTTTCACCTAAATATATAATAATCCATTATACATATTTTTTATAAAATTTCTTGAAGCTAAATATTATAATCCTAATTTAAATGAGAAGAATCCAATATCTATCTCTATGTTTTTCCTTGGGTGGGGATTTGATTTATTACTCTCTTTCCTTCCTTCTTTCCTATCTTTTCTTCACTAAAATATGTGTATACACTAATATATATAGTGCATGTACCAAATACTGTGCACTGTGCCTCTGGTATAACAGGAAAGACATATTCTACTTAAGACTTAAAAGCCATTGAAGTGGTGACTTCAACTAAATAACTGTAGAGAGAGT
>NW_006959628.1:0-566 GCF_000164805.1 Carlito syrichta
AATAGGAAAGAGGAAGTCAAGTTATCTCTCTTTGCAGATGACATGATTGTGTACCTTGCAAACCCAAAAGAATCTGTCAAAAACCTCATTACACTGATAAAGGCCTTTGGCAAGTCTCAGGATATAAAATAAATGTGCAAAAGACAATCGCATTTCTTTACACCAATAATAAACCAACAGAAACTCAAATAGAAAGCACAATTCCATGCACAATAAACACAAAAAAATGAAATACCTTGGCGTCTTCCTAGCCAGAGACATGAAAAACCTTTACAATGAAAACTACAAAACACTGCACAAAGAAAACAAAGATGACACAAACAAGTGGAAAAATATTCCATGCTCAGGAATTGGAAGAATCAGAGTTGTGAAGATGTCCATCCTACCTAAGGCAATCTACAGATTTAATGCAATACCCATCAAATTACCAGCAACATTCTTCTCAGACCTAGAAAAAACAATACAGTAATTCATATGGAAACAGAAACGACCAAGAATAGCCAAAACAATCCTCAGCAAAAAAAAAAAAAAAAAAAGCAGGTGGTATCACATTATCAGACTTCAAA
>NW_006959629.1:0-761 GCF_000164805.1 Carlito syrichta
TACTCGCCTTTTAGGTGAGGTATTTCCTGAACTCAGGGATGGAGGCCTTTTTGTCATTTGGACCTGCTGCACATTGTCTTGACTCCATGGTCTAAGATGGCAACATCTGTGTGCCAGACAGTGGGATGGGGGGGATATGAAGAAGGGGCAGAATGGACCTGGGCAGTGCCTTCTGGAGATAGCTCCTGAAGGTCATCACGTGGCAGCCTTGCTCACCTTCCCTTGGCCAGAACTTAGACACGTACTTCTGGGAACCCCCATAGTATATGCCACCTCTGTTTGTGTCACACTGTGTCTGACATCTCTGTTCCTACCTCTCCAGACTTGAACTAAAAACAGAATGAAATTATTATAGCTTGGTATCATTTCAACCTTTCAGCACAATTTCTGGCACTCAGTAAAGCCTCAATAAATCCTGGACCAATAATTAAATAAATATTTGAATTAGAAATGAATTCTGCTTCAGACATAGTTAATTAGTAAAAGTATTTATGGTTCTGCCAAGGGGCCGTCACCTAAAAATCTGGAAAATGGTAAAACTTTGTGTCTGACTTTTTTAGGACTGAGGAATAGTGATGAGGACCCCTGAAAAGAAAGGTTCTGATTCTCTAAGCCACTCATTAAAGAGATGACAAGAGAGAGGGCAGCCTTCGTGGAAAAGAGTTCCAAACTCACGGGAAAAATGGGTAGAAACTCTGGGACCTCCTTTTCTTTCGCAATGGAGGCAAGGACCTCTACTGCTAAGCCTCAGTTTTCTATTT
>NW_006959630.1:0-766 GCF_000164805.1 Carlito syrichta
CTCATTTGACACACAAAAAAGAAAAATTAGTAAAATAAAAAAATATCTTCTATCAAGAGAGATAAATTGTGTTCTGGTAGAATTATGGAGTGTGAATTTATATAAAATCACATTGGAAACCTCCCTAGGATAGAATCTCATTAAGCTGAAAGCATATGACATCTGTCTTTAGTTCTTAAAATTTATCAAATATCAAAATCACTACTCTCACTTATTGCCAACATGATGTAAAAAGAAAACAAAAAATACTTTGACATGGATTTTCTAAATAAATAAGGGGATATTTGCCCATCTCCAAAAGCATCAGAAAGGTAGTCAGATCATGCAGTTCCTAACAAACCATTAAGTGGACTTTGATTGCCACTGTAACCTTGAAAGAAGATCACTGAAGAAGCAGCAGAGATTTTGGAGAATTTCAGAACATGGAATAACAGATGTCCCTTTGTGGACATCTTGACCTCTGTCATCAGCTTCATTCACTCCCCGCTACCAGGCGTTTTGACTAGCGTGCTCTTTCTCTTCACATAGCAGGGCTTTTTCCTTTGCTCCAGACACTTGATCAGGTCTGGCTTAGAGACAGCGAGTCCTGTTTAATTAGGACAAAGTAACATGACTCTTGCTGGTGATCTTTGATTGCAAACCTAGTATTATGTTAAGTAGAGAACACATTACACACGATTATAGAAAATTAATCCCAAAATACTGTTTCCAAAGAGAAACATTAGAACATTTAGATAGAATTTTAAATTTGTCGGTTTCTTTTTTG
>NW_006959631.1:0-830 GCF_000164805.1 Carlito syrichta
ACTGGCTAGTTAGGTAGCTCACTACTTACATCAGCTGGAAGAAAAAGGGGCTAGTTTAAGTCAGGTAGTTAAGTCAGCTGGCAAGACAATTGGCTACGTAGGTAGCTGGGTAATTAAGTCAGCTGGCTAGCCAGCTGGCTAGTTATTTAATTCAGTGAGTTAAGTGAGTTGGCTAGCCAGCTGGCTATATAAGTGGCAAGCTAGTTAAGCTAGCTGGCTAGATCTATGGCTATCTATTTAAGTCATCTAGTTAAGGAAGCTTGTTAGCTGGCAGGCTAACTATGTGGCTGGCAAGTTAAGCTGGCTGGTTAGCAGGTTGGTAAGATAGGTGGCCTGCTAGTTAAGCCAGTTGGCTAGTCGGCTGACCAGCAGGTTGGCTGACTAGTTAAACCTGATGGCTATCCTACTGTCCAGCCACCCAGATGACTATTTAAGCCTGCTGGCTAGGCACCTGGTCAGCCCACTAGCTCGCTAGCCAGCTACCTAGCCAGCTAGCCAGCCAGGTAGCTAACTAGTTAAGCCAGCTGGCTAGCCTTGTAGACAACCAGTTAACTAACTTGTTAAGTCAGCTGGCTGGTCATCTATCCAGCAAAGTAGCTAGTCAGCTCGTTATGTCAGCTAGCTAGCCAGTTAGCTAGTTAAGTCAGCTAGCAATTCACCTAACTATTCAGCAAGCAAGTGAAGTCAGCAAGCTAGAGAGTAAGATAGCTTGTTTGCTATCTAGTTGTCAGCTAGATAGCCAGCTAGCAGTCAGCAAGCTAGTTAAGTCAGTTAGCAAATCAGCTAGTTATTGAGCTAACTAGTCAGCTAGCAACTCAGCTAACTGGTCA
>NW_006959632.1:0-2991 GCF_000164805.1 Carlito syrichta
CAATTTTCTCATTTATGAAAATGAGTATTGTAAGAGTACTTATCATAAAGATTGATTGTGAGAATTAAATGTGTAGTACATATGAATTGCTTGACCTGGTATTTGACATACAGTAAATACTGCATAACAGTTAACTCTTGTGTTGTTATTATTTTTATTAGCAGAAGTAATATTACTAATTATCATTGTCTTGTAATTAGACCATGTGGTTGTTTTTCATTAGTATTGTGCGCACCTCAACAAGGTCTAGAACCAAATACTCCAGATGAAACATCTTTTAAGTAAACACCATTTAGGAAACACTACTCTTGGACATATTTTGTGACCAGTGAGTATCAGAAGCCTTGGCAGCAATGTAGTGAAAGATAGAAAAAAGAAAGAAAGAAAGAAAAGAAAGATACCAGTAGTAAGAAAGATAAATAAATGATGAATCATTCTATTTGCAAAGTTTACATTGACTCATCAATGTCACTCAATGGAAGCATTACACGGGTAAAGACGATAGTTTTAATGATGTCTCAGATTACTTAAGAAAATTCAGAATTCAGAACATTTGTTAGTTTGACTTGTTTCCTTAGAGGCAATATATATTAAGACACTGATGGTATGTGCTTTGATAAATACAGGACCTCAGTGAACACATCAGGGAAATGCAAGGAAAACTTGAATATGTTAAACCATTATACACCAACAGTTACATATGCATATGTAAATAAAATGTCTTCCGTGCAAATATGTGTGTCTGTGTGTCTGTACATATGTATGAAACTAAATGCATCTGTATTTTTTGCTTTGCAAATTCAGAAGCTCTTAAAGAAAGAAAAATCTAGAGTACTGAGCAATAAACTCTCTTCTCGATCCTCCCTCCCAAATAACATCTATAAATCTGTGTTTTGAGAGTAGAAGTACAGATGTTGAGAGTGATGACAAATAAAGGAAGAAAGAGCCCATCTCTAAAATTGCCCTCCATCGTAAGTTAAAAGACAGCCAAAGTGATTATGCAAAACTCTCTAGAGAATGAGTATAGGATCAAACAGTCTACATATGGAGTAGGTGTTCATTCACATTTACCCCAATCCTTTGATCGTCTCCAGGGCCCAACCAGAAGTGCCCACATGAATCGCAACCTGTCTGCTGGGGTGAGGAAGGAGAGATTGGCAGCTGGAAGAGCAGCACTCACAGTTTACACAGCCCTCCTGCTTTGGGGTCTGCTCCCTTGCGGTCAGGACGAGTCTTCATCTGAATGCATCGCCTACTCAGCCCAGCTGGGTGCTTTGTGCAAAGTCCTCAGGAAGTTACTCACTCATTCAATATTTACATACTGAATATCAGCTCTGTGCCAGAGACTGATTTGCATGATGGCAATACTGCAGTGAGCAAAATAAAGTACTTCCTGAACCTTGCATTCCAGTGAAGGGAGCCAAAGAAAAAGTCAATGAATATAAAATACATCAAATAGTAAGTGCTGTGAAGAATACCAAGTCGCAGGGAGGATATGGGCCATTTTGCAGCTGTGCCATTAGATACGCTGGTCAGTTATGGACTCAATTGTGTCCCCTAAAACTTCATATGTTGAATCCCTAAAACCTAGTATATCAGAATTTGACCATATTTGGAGATACAGTATTTGAAGAGGAGAATAAGTTCAAATGAATTCCGTAGGATGTGCTCTAATCCCAAATGAATGGTGTCCTTATAAGAAGACAAAATTTGGATACAGGAAGAGAAGCCAAGTGTGCGCGTACACAGAGAGAGATGACTGTGTGAAGAGGCAACACGGGGCAGCCATGTTTAAGGCAAAGAGAGAGGCCTCAGAGGAAATAAACCCTGCCAGCAGCTTGATCTTGAACTTCCAGTCTCCAGAACTGAGAGAAAAACAAATATCTCTTGTTTAAGTCACCCAGTTTGTGGTATTTTGTCATGGCAGCCCTAGCAAGCTCATAAAGCAGGTGGATGTCTCTGCAGAGGTGGCAGAGTTGATGTTTGAATGCTGGCCAGCATGAAGTGAGGGAATGGGCTGTTAATATTTGATGAATGATTATCAGGAAGAAGGAGAAGCAAGCACAGAAGTCTTGAGGATGTAGTGTGTTTGGGATAAACATTTGGTGAGCCTGAGAGTGGCTGACTGGATGGGCCAACATGGGAACTCAGTACATACCTGGAGCATTGGGAGGCATGGGGATGAGGTGGGTGCCCACCGACTCCCAATATTCCTGGCAACTGCCTCTTGCTGAGCTCTGGAGGACTGGCTGGGCACAGGCATGCACAGCTTTAGGGGGGCCTCCTCAGGGCTAGCCTGTCACCCACTGAAAGGAGGAAAGGGGGCACATACTGCAATACTGCTGCTCCTCACCTTTCAGTGGTTTGACTTACGATTTTTCAACTTTAAGATAGTATGAAACTGTTAGGCATGCAGTGGACATGGCGCTTTGCATTTTGAATTCTGATCTTTTCCCAGGCTAGTGACAGGTGGTAGGATGTCTCCTGCCATGTTGCAGGAAAGCAGTGCTAGCCTGCAGCTCCCATTAGTCAGGTGATCCCCAGGGTAAGCCAATACTCTACAGTGCTCTGGGCTGCCAGCTCTCTGCCCAACTGTAGCATGGTTTAAGTGTTTGAGCACATTTAAGGTAGGCTAGGTGTGTCACGTGTATTTTCAACTTAGGAAATTGAGCCATAACCCCATCTTAAGTCAAGGAGCATCTACATGTACCTTAGTAGTGGGGAAAGAACAGATGGAATAAGGAGGACGGATAAACTTGTCCCCTTCATCTGTAAACACTTTAATGATGTGTGTTAAATACACATTTAGAATGCCAAGGAAGTGAACAGAAGAACTATCACTTAAGTTTAGATTATTAAGTTATACAATACTGCAGGATGTCCCCCTTACTTTCGTCAAGCAGTATGTCCAACCTGTGAAGTTAAATGGATATATCTTTCATTTGTCTTTCTTTAATTCTAGATTGACTTTTTAAGGCATTTAACACAGAC
>NW_006959633.1:0-718 GCF_000164805.1 Carlito syrichta
GGTGACTCCTCTTGATGTGTGACAGGAGTGGTAGTGGTGATTATTTTTATTTGGGGTTAGAATACTGGTCTGTCACCCAGGTAGCCACTGAGGACTCCACATGCCAGGCTCAGGTGATCATTCTGCCTCGGACCCCTGAGAGGTTGTAACCACAAGCCTTCACCACCATACCCAGCTAATCTTTGGATTTATTTTTGATTGCTGAGATACAGTCTCACCCTGTGTCCTGGGCTGGTGTCAAAACTGCAGCCTCAGGTCGCCCACTCGCCTGGGCCTCTGAAGGGCCAGAATGCCAGGTTGAGGCCCAGATCCCTACCTGTGGTTTTGGTGGTGGTGGTTGAATTATTATTCTAAGTCGGAGTCCTGCTCTCTCGCACAGGCTGGCATGCAGGGGCATGCTCAAGAACACTGTGGACTCCACCTGCTGGCCTCAGACAATCCTTCCATCTCAGCCCACCAAGTGGAGCCCCAGGGTCAGAGACCAGCTTGGGCAAGGTGGCCAGAACTCGTCTTGGAGTAAGGGCCCCAAAATCGAGTCAGGTGTGGTGGGACCCGGAGTCCATGTTGCTTGTGGGCCAAGGCTGGAGGACCAGAGAGCCTCACAGGTTAACGCCCCAAAGCCACTATCATGCTGCTGGGCCCTAGCCCAGGAAATGGAGACTCCAGTACATAAAGATAGCCCTTTCCCCCCTAGGACCCCCACATGCGAGGGTCCCCC
>NW_006959634.1:0-6117 GCF_000164805.1 Carlito syrichta
AATTAGAGGCTAGAAAGTTGATAGTCTTAACTACAACTCTCCTCTGGCTTTCCTGTCAACTATACTCTTACTTCTTACTCCTACTTCATGGAGTGTGGAGATTCAAATTGCCCAAAAATACATGCTATTGCCTCTGTTAGAGACAGTCTTCCTATAGGACTGCGTGCACTCACACCTACACATGTGCCCTTTCCCTTTGTCCAAAGAATTCTTTCTTTTACTTTAAAGATGGGGAGTACAATTCAGGGTCAGGTATACAAATGTTCATTATTCAGGTACCTTTGTTGATGAGGTGTGTACCCCCCCTCTCCTGGCAGATTCCCACTACTGCCAATCCCACCTCCTACCCCTACAGTTTTCCACTACCACCAATCCCATTTTTAAATAGTATTATGATAATGGTTCAAGGCCTGCTTATGAGTGAGAACATGTGATACTCAGTTCTTGCTCAAAGAATTCTTATTTATTCTGATTTAGCTTAGAGACACACACACACACACACACACACACACACATACACACACACACGCACACATACCCCACCCCATATACACACACCACATACACACACAACAGTAGAAAAGTTCAACAAAACTAAGAGCTAATTTTTTTGGAAAGATAAATAAAATTAGCTAGACTAAAGAAAAAAATACAGAGGCTTCAAATAAATAATATAAATGAAAGAAAAGTCATTCCACCTGAAACCACAGAAATGCAAAAGATAATAAAAGACCACTGGAACAATTATGCACCAACAATTTGGGTAACCTAGAAGAAATAGGTGAATTTGTAGAAACAAATAACCTAACCAGGCAGAATCATGAAGAAATAGAACATTTTAACATGGCAATAATCAGTGAGGAGATTGCATAATAAAACACACACACACACACACACACACACACACACACACACAGCAAAGAATAACCCAAGACCAGATGGCCTCACAGGTGAATTCTGCCAAACACTTAAAATATAATTAATGCCAATCCTTTTTAAACTCTTCCAAAAATTGAAGAGAAAGGAAACATTACTTTCTCTTTTTCTTTCTTTTCTTTCTTTCTTCTTTTTTTTTTTTAAGTCATAGTCTCACTCTGTTGCCCAGACTGGAGTGCAGTGGCACACTCACAGCCACCGCACCCTTGACCTGCTGGGCTCAGGTAATCCTTCTACCTCAGCCTTCCAAGTAACTGGAACTATAGGTGAGCACTACCATGCTTGGCTTATTTATTTATTTTTATTGTAGAGACGAGGTCTAACCAAGTTGTCTAGAACCCCTGCGCTGAGGCAGTCCTCTCGCTTTGCTGGGATTACAGGCTTGAGTCACCACATTCGGACAAGAAGGGAACATTTCAAAACTCATTTTAAGAGGCCAACATTACCTTAATACTAAAACTAGACAAGGACAGTACAACAAAAGTTAATTACAGACCAGTATTGTTCATGAACATGGATACAGAAATCCTCAACAAAATACTAGCAAAGCAAATTTAACAGTACGCTAAAAGGATCATACACCATAATCATGTGGGATTTATCCCTGGAATGAAAGTATGCTTCAACCTGCATAAATCAATAAATGTGAATACATCACATTAACAGAATAAAGAAAAAAATAAATGCATGATTGCCTTAACAGATGCAGAAAAACATTTGAAAAAAATTCATCATCCCTTTATAATAAAAACTCTCAAGAAATTAGGTTTAAAAAAAACAATAAAGACCATATATGAAAAGCCCACAACTAACAACATACTCAGTGGGAAAGAGCTGAAACCTTTTTCTCCAAATTAGGAACAGAATAAGGATACCCCCTTGCAACCCTTCCATTACACATAGTAGTGGTGGTCCTAGCCCACAAAGTTAGACCAAAAAAAGAAACAAAAGTCATGCAAATGGGAAAGGAATAAGTTAAATTATTTCTGTTTGCAGATGACATGATTTGTATGTATGGAAAACCCTAATGATGCCTCAAAAATTGTTAGAGCTAATAAATGAATGTATTAAAATTGCAGGATACAAAATCAGCATTAAAAATCAGTTGTGTGTCTGTATACTAACAACAGACTATGTGAAAAGGAAATTAAGAAAACATCTCCATTATTATAGCATCAAAAATAGCAAAATATTTAAGAACAAACTTTAACAAGTAGGTATAAAATCTGTACAATGAAAACTATAAGACATTTAAGAAAGAAACTGGAAAAAAAAGACACAAATGTAAAAATATTCTATGTTTATGAATTGGGAGAATTTACATCGTTATAATGCCCATGCTACGAAAGTGATCTAAAATTCAGTGCCATCCCTATCACATTTTGGAATTTTTTTTACAGGAATTGAAAAAATACTAAAATTCCTGTGGAACTTCAAAATATCCTGAGGGACAAAATGATCTTGAGAATAAAGGACAAAGTTGAAAACTTTGCAAGCCATGATTTTAAGCTATATTACAAGGCTATGGTAATATAAACAGCTTGACACTGGAATAAAAATTAACATATAGACCAATAGAGCAGAATAGAAATTCCAGAAATAGATCCACACGTATCTGGTCAACTGATCTTTGACAAGGGTACAAGGAGTATGCAGTGGTTAAATGATGGTCTCTTTGATAAATGATGTTGAGAAAACTCTTCATCTATGAGAAGAAGAGTGAAATTAGATTCTTACCTTGCACTATGCTCATAAACTAACTCAAAATGGTTCATAGACTACAGAACTGAAACTGTAAAACTCTTATAAAAAAGCATAGGGAAAAAATTCCTTGACATTGGTCTTGGCAATGATTTTTTTAGATATGACACCAAAAGCACAGGAAA
Organism: Carlito syrichta; assembly: GCF_000164805.1. NCBI lineage: Eukaryota > Metazoa > Chordata > Mammalia > Primates > Tarsiidae > Carlito > Carlito syrichta. The sequence goes on from NW_006959634.1 coordinate 2,823, forward strand.
CAAAAGCAAAAATAAATAAGTGGGACTTCTTCAACCTAAAGAGCTTTGCATAGCCAAGGAGACAATCAGTAGAGTGAGAAAAAAAATCTACAAAATGGGAGAAAATATTTGGAAACCTTGTGTTTGATTAGAGATATAGCTAATGAGCAACTCACACAACTCAATAACAAATAATATAATAATAATAAACCTTGAGGAAAAAGTGGTCAAATGACCCTAATAGACGTTTCTCAAAAGAAAACTTTCAAATATGCAACATATATAAAAAGGTGCTCAACTTCACTAATGATCAGAGAGATGCAAATCAAAAGGATGATGAGTTATTACCTCACACCTGTTAGGACTGCTGTTATCAAAAAGACAAGCGATAACAGATGTTGGTGAATATGTAGAGAAAAGACACCCCCCCATATGCTGCTGTTGGTAATGTTAATTGATGTAGTTATGATGGAAAACAGTATGGAAGTTTCTCAGAAAATTAAAATTAGAACTACAATACAATTCAACAATCCCCTTTTGAAGTATATAGCTCAAGAAAGTGAAATCAGTATCTCAAAAAGATATGTGCACTACCCTGTTTGTTGCGGCTTTACTCACAATAGTCAAGATGAAGGAATTGTGATACACACATGCACACAGAACATTATTTGTCATAAGAAATAAGGAAATTCTATCACTTGCTGCAACACGCATCTAGAGGACATAATGCCAAATGAAATAGTTCAGACCCAGAAAGACTATATGATTTCATAGGTGGAATCTAAAAAAGTAGAACTCATAAACGGAGAGAGTAGGGATGGAGGAAACGGGGTGATAGTGGTCAAAGGGTATAAACTTTATTATAGAATGAAGGAATGAATAAATATGAATGAATGGATAAATAAATAATGTGGTTTTAATGTACAGTTCATCGTGCTATATTGTTTATCTGAAATTTGATGAGAGCAGTATTTTAGTGTCTCCATCACTATCTCCCTGACCCTCTCCGTATTGGCAACTATAGTTGGTGACGGATGTATTAGTTTGGTTATCAATATACAATCTATATGTATTATCAGATTGTCACATTATATACTATGAATATTGACAATTTTATTTATAAATTAATTAGCTTGAAATAAGAAAAGCAAAAGTATGATAAGTATGTAATTTTTTTCCAAATTGTTGTGTAAATTTAAGTAATTCAAGCAGAGTCTTCTATTTTTGGGGGGTGGGAAAGGGGTTTAGACAGGAGGCGGATCTTCACATTTATGTAGAAAAACAAATAGAAAAGAATACCCAAGAAATTTTGAAGGACAAGTTGAGAAGATTTGTATCACAAGATGGCAAGATTTTCAGCAACATTTTGTAATTAAGAGTATATCACATATCTTCTACATTTTGATGTTTATTGTTAAATGAGAAATTCTTTTGTTAGTAAAACCTGTCCATTATTCCATTTTCTCCCAAATTAACACTGCTTTTGAGTTAGATATACTGATTTTAATGTTTTTGTGTTTAATATGTTAGAAATGTGTATTTTTTTTTTTACTAAACTGATAAAGTATTACTACCTATGAGTTAGTTGCCTGAGGTAAATAATCTGTAATACATGACATTGCAATTTCTGTGAACAAAAAAAGTGTGTGTGTGCAGGGTCAGATTCCGAGATAGTCATGCATTGTGTTTTATTCTTCTGGAGCGCTAGTGATCATATGAAAAGTTAGAATATTCAGGATCAGCAAAGGTTTTAAGTTCATGACTTTTCTACCCATCCTCTCTTAATACTCAAATGCCTGTTTCTGTTGCCATGCTTATATATTGGTTTCCTCTACTATTATTTCTGGCTCAAAGAAGATCATTTTTATTTGTCTTTATTATTATCCTGATGTTCAGATACCAGTCCCCAAATGCTAAACTGTTGGCTTGACCCTCCCTTAGTAGATTCAGTGTAGGGAAAAAGCCTTTTCCACCGACTTATAATAGTATGTCTCTTTGTCATATTTAAACTCTTTAGCTGTACCAGTGACTACTTTTAGAACTATTACTCTAGAGGAGGGGCAAGATGGTGACGGCATAGGGGGACTTGTGAGATTCTCCGAACGTAAGTTCACAAAAAGACTCTTACTTTTCTTCCCCCATCCCCCAGCCTACCACCAGCCGCACTGGTCCGAGGCCCGGGGACATTTGGTCCCATGCAGGGCCAGATATTGTGGCCCCCTGCTGCTGCTGTTCCACTGCGTGTGTGGGAGTCTTGGGTCTCAGCTCACTCCCTGGCTACATTGTCTCTCACCCAGCACCCAGCACCAAGACACCAGTCACTCAGGGAGGCTCTGGGCGCCCGCCCCTCAGAAACACTGGACCCATTCCTGGCTGAAGTACCCTGTGGAGAGCCCAGGGCCACTCTTGCCGCTCATTGCCTGCCCATTGGAGCTTTGGAGCTCTGGAGCTCCGGGCCCACCCTGGATGAGGCACTCAGTACATGACCCCAAGGTTGGGGACCCAGACAAGTGGAGAAAAACGGATCTATGAAAGAGAATCTGCCTCTGCCATTCTCCAGGCAGAGATTTCCATTGCCCTGCCCACCTATCAACAACCCCCACCTCGGTTCCTAAGGTAACATCGCTAAACAGGAGACAAATCCCACCCCTAGGCTGAATCAGATAAAAGCAACTCCCAGGCAGCCAAACCCAAACTGTGAGTAAATCTAGCTGCCTGCAACAAAAAACAAAGGGGAGAGGTCAAAGATCAGAGTTGAAGTGATTTTAGTCTGCTCTCTTATTGTGACTTATGATTTTATTATTTTGACTGTTTATTTTCATCACTTTTGTTGTTTGCCTTCTGACTTACAATGTGTCATGATTATATTGGTCTGTCTCTTGTAGCTATCAGTATTCTTTAGGGAATCTTTCTTACGTGTCTTTTTTCACTTCTTTCTGGCCTTGTGTCTATTTCTCACCTGATAGTTGGTATGTATGTCTGTTTTCCCTCTCACTCTTCTCTCTCTCTAACTTCCTATTGATCCCCCCTTCCTCCATTATTTTCCTCATTTATACCCCCATTTTAATCTAGGGACCAAGACCACATACTGCGGCATGGACAGATTGTAAGGCAGAGGGAAATAGGTTCCAGTGTGCTCATACACCTGTTCGTGGATGCTAGAATAAGCACATACATTCTGAACAACAGCTTCCTCCTCAATTAAACCTCAAAACTGCAAAAAAGTACAATATGCAGCCCACACTCCAACCTCAAAAGTGAACAAAGCCAGAAGACCCTCATAAGGAAGAACAGGATATTCCAGAAGTGAAACAAA
>NW_006959635.1:0-320 GCF_000164805.1 Carlito syrichta
GGGTCCTGCGTTAGTGCCCTGGTGGGAGCACAAGGGGGAACTTCAGTGAGGCCACTCCTGTACATGGACCCCACGCAGTAAGTTTAGAAGCTCTCATTTGTTTGCATTTTCTCACTGTCTTTTGGCGGATGCTAGGAGTGGAATAACTGGGTTCTGTGGTATCTTTTCCATCGTTGTTTAGGAAAGTGCCCTAAGACATCATCAGTAATTTTTAATGAGTCCAATTTTTTCGCATCCCCCTTAACATTTTCTATTTTACATTTTATTCTCTTTCTCGCTCTCTTCCTCTTTTTTTAGATAACGATCAGTGGATGTGTCGG
>NW_006959636.1:0-755 GCF_000164805.1 Carlito syrichta
TACACAGAGTTTTGGATCCACATGGACAGGGAAAATCAGGGCATCAGGCTGAGAACGGACAGGTAATCCGGTTCTTGGTGTTCTCATTCGCCTACATCTACAAACTCTCTTGATACGGTTTAATCAGCAATATGGGATTCTATGTCGCCACATTTTTAGTGTGTCTTTTGAAAAGGAACCAGGAATCTTGGGTTACAATTCCTCAAGAACTTTATGGGAGTCTTTTTCTTGATATCCAAGCAACTGGAATTCTAGGTCACCAAGAAATATCTTGGCGTCTTGCTGAGAATGATGCAGGAATTTTAGTAATGAGAGTCTTCATATACAGAACACTACAGAACCTGTTGCTACGGAAGAATAAGGAATCTTGCTTACAAAAGTCCTCCATCCCAAAAACCTACAGACCATCTTGCTACAAGATAACCACCATTCAGGTTTTGGGAGTAGGAATCTGTATAATGGGAGTCCTCATATACAGGAAAGTGCACTACCTATTGCTAAAGGATAATAAGGAATCTGGTTTACACATGTCCTCCATCCCAATAAAAATTTCAGGTTTTCTTGCTAAAGGGCTAAACACGAATTTGGGTTTCTGAAGCATAAACTAGGGAAATAAAATTCTCATATACAGGCAACTGCACTGACATTTCCTAAGAAAGTATAAGAATGTGGGTGACATGCTTTCTCAATCTCCAAAGATCTATACGCATCTTCTCAGATCTAAATCTGAATGAAGCTTTCAATGCATGTATTTG
>NW_006959637.1:0-779 GCF_000164805.1 Carlito syrichta
GAGTGACCCTTCAGCTGCTTGATTTATATTCATCCTGTGTTCTTGTCTAGATTGGCATGACAACTTGAGGTGTGCACACCGTAATTCTCTTTCTTTTTTTCAGAGTGAGGCATAAGTGAATTATGAGGCAGGACTCCGAGAATTGTAATTAGGTTAGTTTGAGCGTATCAGGGTAATAATTATATCAGGCACCTAGAATGCTTGGGAGAATAGGATGCTCTGCTTCAATAATGGGTTTGTCCAGCAAACACTTGCTGAGTGCTCTCTGTACCAGACCTTGGGTATCCATTCAATAAGAAGCAGACTAAATTATTGTATAATCATTATTTTTGAGACAGGGTCTCGCTCTGTTACTCAGGCTGGCATGTACTAACACAGTCATAGATGGAGTGTAGCCTTCAACTCCTGGGCTCCAGCAACCCTCCTGCCATAGCCTCCCAAGTAGCTAGGATTACAGGCATGTAGCACCACACATGGCTTTTAAAATTTTTTTTGTAGAGACAGGGATCTCACTATGTTATCTGGGTTGACCTTGAAATCCTGACCTCAGGGAAACTCCTGCCTTGGCCTCCCAAAGTGCTGGAATTGTAGGTATGAGCTGCCTCACCCAGCCCAGTAGCTGACAATTTACAGACAAGAAAATAGTTGCCACAGCAGAAGGTGAAAGTACTGTTACGGTAGCCAGACTTGAAACTAAAAGCAGTTAAGCCTTTAAATTATTTCCTAGGTAATGGCAGGATACTCCTGTTTTGGAGTTGGGGTTTCCCAAAGCAAAGTTG
>NW_006959638.1:0-565 GCF_000164805.1 Carlito syrichta
ACTAGTTGATTAATGAGTTAGCTAGGTGACAACTTGTTGGCTGACAAGTCAGTCGACTAGCTAGCTGGTATAACACGCTGGCTGACTACACGTACGACTTGTTAGCTGGCTTACCAAGTTGGCCAATTAGAAGGCCGACTAGTTAGCTGGGTCAATAAATTGACTGATGAGTTGGCCAACTAGTTATCTCGGTTTAAGGCGTTGGGATTCTGACTTGCTGAACTAACTTCGGCCGACTTGTTGACCAACTATTTAGCTGGCATAACTAGTAGGCTTACTAGCTAGCTGAGCTAACTTATCAGCTGACAAGTTGGCTGACTAATAGACCGATGGGTTAGCTAACTCAACTCATTGCCCAGCTAGTAGGTTGAGCATTTAGCTGACTTAACTGGTCAACCAGCGAGGGAGCCGACTTGTCAGCTGATTTAACAAGTCGGCCAGTGAGTGAGCCAAGCTGTCACATGACTTAACTTATAGGTTGGCGAGTGAGCTGACTGGTCAGCTGAATTTAGTCAGCTTGTGAGTCAGCCAACAGCTCAGAAGACTTAACTAGTTGACCGACAAT
>NW_006959639.1:0-630 GCF_000164805.1 Carlito syrichta
TCGCAAGTACAACCAACAAAGAGGACTAGTCACTATGACACTCATAACAGAAGATGTCTACTTACTGTGGCATCCCTTGTGGAAGAAGCCCAGTCATTGGGAGAATCTACACAGTGGAGGGATAGTCACTTTGGCATCCATTATAAATGAGAGGTTGTCACTGGTGCACCCATTAGAGATGAGAATCAGTCACCAGGGAACCATGAGGATTATTCCCAGTCACTGAGGCACTCATCACAGTGGAGGCTAGTTACTGGGGCACACATCAGAGAGAAGACCCAGTAACTGAAGCAACTATCAGAAAGGAGGACCAGTCACTGAGGCACTCATTACAGAAACTATCTAGTAACATTGGAACCCATTAGTAGTATGGTCAATCACTGAGGCATGATTACACAAGTGAGGCAATCAATGGGGCACCCATCTCAAAGGAGGCACAGTCAATGGGGCACCCATTACAAAGGAGGTCTAATCACAGAGGACCAATCATGGAGGACCCCAAGTCACTGGGTGCCAATCATAGTGGAAGTCATGTCTCTGGGGCATCCATCCCATTGGGGGAAAGTCACTTGGGTACCCATCAAAGATGAAGGTCAGTCACTGAGACACTGCAAAAGAGAGTCATTCACT
>NW_006959639.1:1711-2712 GCF_000164805.1 Carlito syrichta
GTGACCCATCATATATGAAGGTCAGTCACAAAGGCAACAATCACAAATTAGGCTCAGTCACTTGGGCACACATTAAGCAGGAGTCCCAGTCACTAGGACACTCATCAATAAGGAGTTTCATTTTCTGGGGCACCCATTATGGAGGAGGCCCAAAAAGTGGAACTCTCATTACAAAGGAGGGACAATCACTGGGACAAGTACTATAGATGACAGCCAGTAACTGGGACACCAGTTACAGAGGAAGTCCAGTCACTGGGACATTCATTATGGATGAGGACCAATCACTTTTTTCCCATAACCAGGGGCAATCCAGTTACAGGAATTTCCATAACAGAGGTGCAGTAGCTGGTTGGTCACATATTATGAATGAGGGTCAGTCACTGGGGCACAAGTCACCAAGAAAGCCTTGTCCCTGTAGTCACTGTGGCACCCATAATGGAAGACTGGAGCACCCATTATGTAGGGAGCCCAATCACTGAGGCAATGATCATAGGGGAAAGCCAATCATTGGGGCTCCCATCACAGATGAGGATCAGTCACTGAGATGTTTTTCAAAGATGAGGGTCAGTCACTAGGGCACTAATCTCAAAGGAAGCCAAGATACTGGGCCACCTCTTATAGAAAAATTTTAGTGACTAGACCATATATCTCAGAGGAGAACCAGTTCATGAGAAACTCATTACAGAGAAGAAACAGTCACTGGGGCATCTATTACAGAAGAGGGCTAGTAATTGAAGAGGAAGTTATGCAAGGGATTGGCTTACTGCAAAATATATCACAAAGGAGAACTAACCACTAGGGCACCCAATATGGAGGAGTGCCAGTCACTGGGGCATCAGAGAGGACATCAAGTCAATGGAGTACTTATTATAAAAAACGCTCAATTATATGGGCACTCATCAAAAAACACGACCAGTCACTAGGGACCCATAATTTAGGAGGCCAAGTAATTGGGACACCATCACAGAGGAAGTCTAGTCATAAAGGTACTCAGTTTTGAG
>NW_006959640.1:0-870 GCF_000164805.1 Carlito syrichta
AATATTACAATATTATAATATGACAAGTATTAGGGGAGTGTGTCTGTTTTACTTTATTTTTAATTGATTTTTTTAAAGTCACATATTGGAGGTAAAAGTAGCGGGTGTGAGATACTAACCCACCTGCACTCTCCATACTTCTAGGGCTTTATTACAAATGGCAGATCTGCTCCCACAATCTATAGAACAAAGATGTACCTTCTCAGAACAATTTGGATCTTAGTCAAAAGAAGGATTGACTGAGACATTTGTCTTCCCCTCATTCATCTTCGTATTTCTGCTGTACATTGTGGAAAGAAGATTGCAGATAGTCATTGCCTATGTCAGAGTGTATTGTACAAGTGTGACTGAGTTACATTTTACTTCCAAGATCATTTTGAAATTTACTCATTGGTATTAGTTATTTTCCCTACTTTGGCAGGAGCATGTCTCTCATACTCCCACTGGAAGGGTTCTATTATCCTTCTTGAGTGTCTTCCTCGTCAATGCTTTTTGAATGTTGCTTTTCCCGAATTGACTCTGGCATTCCAATCTTTGCTTTTCCTAATTTACATGTCTGTTTCATTTTGTATTTTGGGTGATTAGCTCACATTTATTTTCTAATTCTTCAATTTCTTGTTGCATTTATGACTTATTACATTCTGGGAACTCTTTCTATAATGTCAATGTGACTTATTACATTCTGGGAACTCTTTCTATAATGTCAATGACCTTTTGAGCTGGTAAGTTTTTATAAAAAGAAACATTTTTTAGAAACTGCATGGAGAGTCTGTGTTTTAGTTATTATAATATATTATTATTAATTTTTGTATTTTTATGCTTGTATTGCCTTCAAAAAAGATAATGTTCATGTTGTGAAAAATACACCTC
>NW_006959641.1:0-1740 GCF_000164805.1 Carlito syrichta
GTTAGCCAGCCGGATAAACTTGTTAATTCAGCTAGATAAGAGAACAGGCTAGCCAACTGGGAAGGTAGGTACCTAGCTAGTTAAGTCAGCAAGATAGCTTAATGGTTAGCAAGTGATTTCAGCAAGTTAAATCAGCAGTATTAACAACTGGCTAGCTGGTTAAGACAGTTAGTTTAGTCAGCTCTCTAGTCAGCTGACTAGGTAGGTACGTAGCTAAATAAGTCAGCTTGCTAGCCAGCAGGCTAGCTGTTCAATTCACCTAGGTAAGTCAGCTGGCTAGCCTGCTGGCTAGGTGGGTAGCTAGTTAGTTAAGTCAGCAAGCTAGCCAGCTTTTTAGATTAAGTCAGTTAGGTAAGTCAGATAGCTAGAGAGCTGGCTAGATAGATAGCCAGAGAGTTAAGCCAGCTGGCTAGCCAGCTGCCTAGGTAGTTAAGTCAACTCATTAAGTCAGTTGGCTATCCAGCTGGTTAGCTAGTTGAAAAGCTAATTAAGTCAGGTAGGTAGCCATCTGGCTAGCTAGTTATTTCAGCTAGTTAAGTCAGCTGGCTAGCTCGGAAGTAAGCTATAAAAGACAGCTAGTTATGTCAGCTAGCTCGCTAGTTATGACAGCTAGTTAAGTTAGGTGGCTAGCTAGATAGCTCGCTACATAGCTAGCTAGTTAACCTAGCTGGTTATGCCAGTTGGCTAGCTTGGTAGTTGGCTGGTTAAGTCAGCTAGTTAAGTCAGCTTCCTAGCTATTTAAGTCAGTGAGTTGTCAGCTGTTGAGCCAGCTGCCTAGCTGGGTAGCTAGCTAGTTAAGTCAGTTGGCTACCAGTTAACTAGGTAGTTAAATAACCTAGTTAATTCAGCTCAATAGCCAGAGGTTAGTTAAGTAGATAAGTCAGCTGTCAAACCAGCAGGCAATGTAGGTAGCTAGTTTGTTGTCAGCTGTCTATCCAACTGGCTAGCTAGGTACCTAGACAGGTGGTCAGCCAGCCAGCTAGCTAGCTAGCTTGCTAGTTAGTCACCTAGTTAAGACAGCTGGCTAGACGGCAGGCTATTAAATTGGCTAGATAGTTAAATCAACTGTCTATCCCGCTAGTTATACAGTTAAATCACCTAGTTAGGTCACCTGACTACCCAGCTGGCTAGCTAGGTAGTTGTCTACTTAGGTCAGCTGGCTAGACAGCTGGCTACTTAGTTAAGTCGACTAGTTAAGTCAGCTTGCTAGCCAGCTGGCTAGCTATATATCAACCTGGTTAATTCAGCTGACTAGCAAGCAGTCCAGCTGTATAAGTCAGCTAGCTAGTTAAGTCAGCTAAATAAGTAAGCTGGCTAGACAGCTGACTAGCTAGTAAGGTCACCTAGATAAGTCAGCTCATTAGCCAGCTGGATACCTACTTAGCTAGATAGTTAAGTCATTTGGCAAACATGTGGAATACGTATGTAGCTAAATAGTTGTCAGCTGGCTACTCACCTGGTTAGCTAGTGATGTAAGCTAGTTTAATTAGCTGGCTAACCAGATGGCTAACGAGTTTAGTCACCTAGTTGAGTCAGGTGGCTAGCCAGCTCTCTAGGTCGTTAATTCTGCCAGTTAATTCTAGTGGGTATCCATGTGTCTAGCTAGGTATCTAGCTAGTTAAGTCGGCTGGCTAGCCAGCTAGCTACTTTGTTAAGTCAGCTAGTTAAGTCAGTTGGCTAGGCTACTGGTGAGCTACTTAGCTAGACAATAAAGTAACCCGGCTAGACAGCTGGCCAGGT
>NW_006959641.1:2689-4489 GCF_000164805.1 Carlito syrichta
TGGCTAAACAGCTGGCTAGCTAGATAAATCACCTATGTAATTCAGCTGGATAGCCAGCTGACTAGCTATGTAGCAAGCTAGTTAATTTAACTGGCTAGATAGCAGGCCAGCTAGTTAAGACAGCTAATTAAGTCCGCTGGATAGCCAGCTGGCTGACTAGTTAGTGAACTAGTTAAGTCAGTTGGCTAGCCAGCTGGCTAACTAATTAAGTCAGCTAGTTAAGACAGCTGACTATCAATCTGTCTAGCTAGGTAGGTAGCTAGCTAATTCTGCTGCCTAGGCAGCTGGCTGCTTCATTAAGTCAGCTAGTTAAGTTAGCTGACTGGGCTGCTGGCTAGCTAGGATGGTAGGAAATTAAGTCAGGTGACTAGCCAGCTGGCCAGCTAGTAAATTCAGCTAGTTGAATCAGCTGGCTAACCAGCTGGTGAGCTAGTTAAGTCAGCTGGTGAAGTCATTTATCTAGACATCTGGCTATCTAGTTTAAAAGTTGGTTACATCAGATGGGTAGCCAACTGACTCACTAGTTATTTCAGCTAGTTACATCAGCTGGCTAGCTAGGTAGTTAGGCAATTAAGTCAGCTGGCTAGCCAGCTAGTGAAATCAGCTAGCTAAGACAGCTGGCTATGCACCTAGCAATCTAGGTTGCTAGCTAATTATGTCAGCTGTCTTGCCCGATGACTAGTTAGTTGAGTCACCTAGTTAAGTCAGCTGAGAAGGCAGCTGGCTAGCTACGTAGCTTGCTAGTTAAGTCAGCTAGCTAGACATCTGGCTAGCTTGATAAGTCACCTAGCTAATTCAGCTGGATAGTCAGGTGGCTAGCTATGTAGCAAGCTAGTTAATTCAACTGGCAAGAAAGTGGGCCACCTAGTTAAGATAGCTAGTTAAGGCAGCTGGCTAGAAAACTGACTGGCTAGGTGGTGACCTTGTTAAGTTAATTGGCTAGCCAACTGGCTAGCTAGTTATATCAGCTAGTTAAATCTGCCGGCTCTCCATGTGGTTAGAGAGGTAGAGAGCTAGTTGTCACCTGGCTAGACGCCTGGAAATCTAGTTAAGTTAGCTAGTATAGTCACCTGGCTGGCCAGGTGCCTAGCTCGTTAATCAACTAGCTACATAAGCTGTCTAACCAAGTGTCTAGCTATTTAAGTCACCAAATTAAGTCAGTTGGCTAGCCAGGTCACTAGCTATTTAAGAAGCTAGTTAAGGCAGATGACTAGACAGCTGACTAGCAGGTTATTTCAGCTAGTTAAGTCAGGTTGCTAGCTAGGTTGTTAGCTAGTTAAGTCAGCTAGTTATATTAGTTAGCTAGCTAGTTAAGACAACTACTTATGTCACCTTGCTAGGTAGTTAGCTAGTTTTTTCAGCTAGTAAAGTCAGCTGGCTAGCTGGATAGCTAACTAGTTAAGTCAACAAGTTAAGTCATCTGGCTAGCCAGCTACCTTGCTGGGTAGCTAGCTTGTTATATCAGCTGGCTGGCCAGGTGGCTACCTACTTAAGTCTCCTAGTTAAGTCAGCTTGCTGGCCAGCTCTTTAGCTAGTTTACTATATAGTTAAGTCAGCTGGAAAGCCAGTGAGATATGTAGGTAGCTAGCTATCTATATCAGCTGGTTAGCCAACTGTCTAGCTAGGGATGTCTGCTAATTAAGTCAGCTGGCTAGCCAACTGGTTATCTAGTTATGTCAGCTAGTTGAGTCAGCTGGCTAGCCAGCTGGCTTGCTGGTTAAGTAATCTAGTTAATTCAGGTGGCTAGCAACCTGACTAGGTTGGTAGCTTGCTAGTTACATCAACTGGCTAGCCAGCTGA
>NW_006959641.1:4894-8023 GCF_000164805.1 Carlito syrichta
CTAGTTAAGCCAGCTGGCTAGCCGTGTAGACAACCAGTTATCTAGCTCGTTAAGTCAGCTAGTTAGCCAGCTAGCTAGTTAAGTTAGCTAGTAACTAGGCTAACTATTCAGCTAGCTAGTGAAGTCGACAAGCTAGAGAGTTAGATAGCTTATTTGCTATCTAACTATGTCAGCTAGACAGCCAGCTAGCTAGTCAGCTAGCTAATTAAATCAGCTAAAAAATCAGCTAGTTTCTTAGCCAACTAGTCGGCTAGCAACTCAGCTATCTGGTCAGATAACTAGTGGGCTCGTTCGCTTTCCATCAGGTCAGCTAATTAGTTGGCTCGCTATCCTGCAAATTGGTCAGCTAACTGGTTGGCTCACTCAGCAGCCAACAGGTCAACTAAATTGTCGGCTCACTCGCAGGCCAACAGGTCAGCTAACTAATCGGCTTGCTCGCCAGCTGACTAGTTAAATCAGCTCACCAGTTGGTTCACTCGCTGGTCAACTAGTTAAGGTAGCTCACATGTCGGGTCACTCCTTGGTCGACTAGTTAAATCAGTTCACCGGTGGACTCATTCGCTGGCTGACTAGTTAACTCTTCTGACCATTCGGCTCACTCGCTAGCCGACTAAAGTCAGCAAACCAGTCAGCTCACTCGCCGGCTGACTAGTTAAGTCAACTGACCAGTCGGCTCACTCACGGACCGAATAGTTAAGTCAGTTGACCATTTGGCTCACTCGCCGGCCGACTAGTTAAGTAAGCTAACCAGTCAACTGAAAAACCAGCCAACGATTTAAGTCAGCAAACCAATCAGCCGATTAGACGGTCAACTGGTCAGCTAACAAGTTAGGTCAGCTAACTTGTGGGCCGACTATTTAGGTTACCTAAATAGTAGGCCAACTAGTCAGCCGATTACTTATGTGAGCAAACTAGCCAGCCAACTAGTTTACCATACTAACTTGTGAGCCAAATCGTCAGTCAACTGATTAAACCAGCTAATTAGTTGGCCAACTAGACCACCAACTTGTTAAGCCAGCTAACATGTCAGTCGAGTAGTCAGCCAAAGTGTTAAACCAGATAAGTAGTCATTCACATCATCCGCCAAGTTAAGTCATCTACCTAACTCGTTACCCAACTAATTAAGACAGCTAAATTAATCGTTTACCAAATAGTTAAAATAGTTAGCGAACTCGTTAACCAACTTGTTAAGTCAGCTAGCTATCTCATTAGCCAACTAGTTAAGTCAGCTAGCTAAGTCAGCTAGCTAATTAGCTAGCTAGCTAAGTCAGCTAGCTAAGACAGCTACTTCACTAGTTAGCTAACTATTTAAGTAAGCTACTTAAGCCTGCTACCTAAATAGTTTGTTAACTAGTTAAGTCAGGTAGTTATTCTGTTAGCTAAATAGTTAGTTAACTATTTAATTCAGGTAGTTAAGTCAGCTAGCTAACTAGTTAAGTCAGCCAGTTAAGTCAGCTAGCTAAGTAGTTAAGTCAGCTAGCTAAGTCATCTAGTTGTCAGCTACCTAATTTAGTCAGCTGTTTAAGACAGCTTGCTAAGTAGTGAGCTAAAGTGTTAAGTCAGCAGGTTGAGTCAGGTAGTTAGCTAGGTAACTAACAGGTTAAGTCAGCAGGTTGAGTCAGCAGGTTATCTAGTTAGCAAACGGGTTGAGTCAGCTGTTTGAGTAGGCTAGCTAGCTAGCTAGCTAACCACTTAAGTCAGCGGGAGTAGTCAACTAGCTAGCTAGTTAGCTAATGAGTTAAGTCAGCTGGTTGAGTCAGCTAGCTAGCTCATTAGCTAACTAGTTATTTCGGATGATTAAGTCAGCTAGCTAGAATGTTAGATAACAAGTAAGCTAAACATGTAGCCATGTGGTTAAGTCAGCTAGCTACCTAGGCAGCTAACTATTTAAATCAGCTTGTTAGCTAGGTAGCTAGGTAGTTAGCTAACTTCTTAAATCAGCTGGCTAGCTAGGTAGCTAGCTAGTTAGCTAACTATTTATGTCAGCTGGCTACCTAGGGAGTTAGCTTAAGTCAGCTAGTTAAGACAGCTGGCTAGCAAACTGGCTAGCTAGCTAGTGAACCAGTTAAGTCAGTTAGATAGCCAAATTGCTAACTGGTTAATTCAGCTAGTTAAGAGAGCTGGCAAGCCAAGTGGCAATGGAGGTATCTAGCTAGTTAAGTCAGCTAGTTGGCTACCTGGCTAGCTAGTGGGGTCAATGTGTTAAATCAACTGGTTAGCCAACTGGGTAGCTGGTAAGGTGAGCTAGTTTAGTCAGCTGTCTAGCCACCTTGATAGGTAGCTAGCTAATTAGATAAGTCAGCTTGCTGGCCAGCAATCTAGTGGTTCAAGTGAGCTAGTTAAGTCAGCAAGCTTCCCTGCTGGCTAGGTAGGTAGCTAGCTAAGTGAGCTGGCTAGTCAGCTTTCTATATAAAGTCAGCTAGGTTAGTCAGTTGGCTAGCCAGGTGGCTAGATAGGTAACCAACTATTTAAGGCAGATGTCAAGCCAGCTGACTTGCTCGTTAAGTCAGCTACTTAGGTCACCTGGCAACCATCTGGCTAGTTAGTTAAGTCAGCTCGTTAAGTCAGTTGGCTATACAGCTGGTTAGTTAGTTATAAAGTTAGTTAAGTCAGATGGCTAGTCATCAGGCTAGCTAGTTATTTTCAGCTAGTTAATTTATCTGGCTAGATAGGGAACTAGATAGATATGTCTGCTAGTCATGTCAGGTAGCTTGCAAGTTAAGTCAGCTAGTTAAATCAGCTGGCTAGCTAGATAGCAAACTAGGTAGTTAGTTACTTAAGACAGCTTTCTATGCCAGCTGGTTAGCTAGTTAGCTTAGCTGGTTAAGTCAGCTATTTAAATCAGCTTGCCAGCTAGTTAATTCAACGAACTAAGTCAGCTGGCTAGCCAGTTGCCTCTGTGGGTAGCTAGTTAGTTAAGTCACCTGGCTAGCCAGTTACCTAGCTAGTTAAACAACTTAGTTAAGTCAGCTCAGTAGCCAGCTGGTTAGTTAGGTAGCTAGGTAGCTAAGTCAGCTGGCAAACCAGCGGGCTACAGAGGAACCTAGTTAGTTAAGTCAGCTGGCTATCCAGGTGGCTAGCTAGGTAGCTAGGCAGTTAAATCAGCCTGCTAGCCAACTGGCTAGCTCG
>NW_006959642.1:0-1583 GCF_000164805.1 Carlito syrichta
CTGAGCCTGCAGGTTCGACACCAGACCGGGACACAGGGTGAGACTCAATTCGGCCATCAAGTATAAATCAAGAGAATAGCTGGGCGTGGTGGGGCAGGCCAGTTGTTCCAGCCACTCAGGGGGCAAGGCAGGAGGATTGCCTGAGCCCAGCATGTGGAGTCCACAGTGGGCGTGAGCCTGCCCCTGCACTCCAGCATGGGCGACAGAGCAGGATTCTGACTCCAAATAATAATAATCACCACCACCACTGCCATCACTGCCACCCAGCGCTAGGAGTCACCCTTAGGGATGGGAGAGGAAAAGGCGCTTTCCAGCCTGTCCTTTGCCAGAGGTTTCAAAGGTGGCCATTGGCCACGTCGGTCTCACGCATTTTGCCATGTGACCCAGAAAGTCCGCCTCCACCCTCCACATTCGTGCCCCACAGAAAACACATGTGTGAGCTCAAGGAACAGACAACACCAGGCAAGTGTTGCCATTGGGCGCAGAAAAATGAAGGCGGTCTGGCAAAGCTGCAAAACGTTTGTGTATACTGCAAATTATAGGGTCTTCCATCTGTTTTCTTGCCCTGCATCCTGTGTAGTTGGGACTGTGGGCACCAACACATGTGACTTCAGTGTTTGCATTTCGGGGAGTGACGAGGTCTCTCTACGTGTCCCAGGCTGGTCTCAAACTCCCAAGCTCCAGCAGTCCCCTGACTCAGCCTCCCAAAGACACAGCTCACCTGTAAGCCAATCTAGTCTTTCGGGAGCTATAGGCCCAAGACTGGAGCCTCCTTTCCATGACCTCTGTCTGTTCACGATGATCCCAACTCCATCCACAAATGGATGCTTATTTCCCTTTTTTCTGTGAGCCAGACTCTCAATCTGTCAACCAGGGTGGAGAGCTGTATCTCTCTCCCAGCCACCGCAGCCTTGGGGCTCCAGGTTCTGGTCAGCCTTTCCCCAGCCTTCCAAGAAGCTGGAATGATAGGTATGCAGTACCAAGCCCAACTCACTTGGGACAGAGGGTAAAGACGAGGTCTCACCGAGGTGCCCGGTTGGGTGGTGGTTTGCAGGCTAGGGCTATCCGCTGGCCTCAGCCTCCCAAAGCACTGGGATGATGAGGCTGAACCCCCAAGCCTGCCATGATCCTTCATTGAAAATGAACCAGAAGGCCTGGCATGGCAACCCATGCCTGGTCGACCATGGCTCTGTGAGTCTGAAGTGGGAGGATGGCTGGAGACCATGAGCAGAAGGCCAGGCTGGGCCATGCAGGGAGACCCTGTCTCTGCACCCATACAAGCAGGGGGATTAGGGATAAAAAGATGTCCCTGGGTGAGTGATGTGTCCCAGGATTTTCTTGGCAGAAGGTCCCCATTGCTGTGTCAGAGGGCTAGCCTGCCTGGGGCACCTAACTCACCTGGGAGAGAAGAACCAGCAGGAACCCGGTCAGGGAGCCTCGGGAAATACCAGAACAAAGTGGGGTCAAACATTTGGGGATTTGGGGCCGGAAGGTGTTGAGCTTGGGGGAACCTTCCATGTGGGGGCAGAAGGGATGAAGGACTGAGGGCAGAAAGTTTGCAGGAGAATAGACTTCTTTCTTTC
>NW_006959642.1:2383-3510 GCF_000164805.1 Carlito syrichta
TGCCTAGTCATCCCTGCTACCCGAAGTTTTGAGAGTTATGTGATCCCTTTCCCTGAGGCAGCCCCTGGGAGGATTGAGTGGGTCTACACTGGGCATGAGGCAGGTGGAGGTGTGGGTGACCCGGTGGAGACATGACCCAGCACCAGGCACTCTCACTGGGGAGGGCTCAGTGGGTGACACCTGCCGCCCACTCTGGGGTTGTGGATCATTGAATGGGAGCTGTGCTCGAGGTGGGGCCCCGAGAGAGGTGTGGAGGCTCGGTGTGGGAGATTATGCTTGTCATCCCAGGGCTCTGGGAGGTCAAGGTGAGAAGATGGCCTAAGCCACCATGTTTGAGACCAGTCCGGGCATCTTGATGAGACCTCGTCTCTACAAGAAGCCAAAAAAATGAACCCAGCAAGATGGCACACATGTGTCGTTCCAGCCACTTGGGAGACCAAGGAAGGAGCATTCCTGGAGACCAGTCAATGCAGGTCACTGTTGCCGAGAATGGGAATCTGTGCTCTGGCCTGGGTGACAAAGTGGGAATCTGACTCAGAATAATAATACCAACCACCATCACCACCACCCCAGCCCAGGCTCAGGGGCTCAGCCTGGCATCCCTGCCCTTTGGAACTCCAGGCGAGTGGACAGCATGAGTCTGTGGTTTTGACATCAGCCCAGGACATGGGGCAAGACATCATGTCGGCCATCAAAAATAAATCCAAACATTAGCCGGTCCTGATGGCGCAGGGCTGTGGTTCCAACCACTCGGGGGTCCAAGGCGGGAGGATCACCTGAGCCCGCTAGTGGATTCTGCGGTGACCGTGAGTGTGACCCTGAACTCTGGCATGGGTGACAGAGTGGGATTCAGACTCCAAATAAGAGTAATCACCACCACCACCACCAGCAGCACCCCTGCCATCCAGCATGAGGAGTCACCCTATGGGATGGGAGAGGAAAAGGTGCTTTCCAGGCAGTCATTCATGGGAGGTTTCAAAGGTGACCATGGGGCATGTCCATCCTGTGCCTCCAGCCATGTGCTCCAGAAGGCCTGTCTCCACCCTCTACACTCGTACCCCACAGCGAAGATGTGTGGGAGTTCACGAAACAGATGGCCCCATCTAGGGCGGCTGTCAGAAAAAGAG
>NW_006959642.1:4950-6342 GCF_000164805.1 Carlito syrichta
AAAAAAAAAAAAAAAAAAAAAAAAAAAAAAAAAAAAGTCTCCCAAATACGGCCTGAGTTTGAACTGTGTTAAGTTAAACCGCAGTCTGTGAGAAATGGGAACAATGGATCCCTAGAGTCAGCCATGCCTGTCATGCTCTCAGAACTTCATGCTTAGATCATCAAAGTCCCTGCTAGTGGGTCATGCCAAAAAACAAAGAAGGGAGGAGGGAATGGGCCTTCAGCTCCTGAACTCAACCTGGTGGTTTCAGGGTCTGCAGCCTGCCTGGATCCCTAACACTCAGGGGGGCCTCAACGGCCGGCTCCCAACAGTCTCTGACACCTTGTCTCAGGCAGCCTCCCACCTCGGCATCCCAGAACATGGGGCTGATGGACGTGAGCCACAGTGTCTGGCCTGGGCTCACACGTTCTGTTGGTGGGGGCATCGCAAAGGAACACCCCAGGACCAAGACCATTGCATCACGTGTATTGGGACTGCAGGCTTCACCATGGCCGATTCCAGTGTTTACCTTCCAGGGAGCAATGAGTTCTTGCTACATGGCCCAGGCTGGGCTAGAACTCTCGGGCTCCAGAGTTCACCCAACTTGGGGTCCCAAAGCCACAGCCCAATTGTCTGCCGATCCAAAATCTTTCTGGAACTCTAGGACCAAGACTGGGCCTCTTTCCAAATGATCTCTGTCTGTTCACGATGATCCCAACTCCATACACAAATAGATGCTCTTCTTTTTTTTCCTTTTTTCCTCTTTTTCTTTGAGTCAGAGTCTCACTTCATCGTCCAGGCTGGAGGGTGGAGGCTCGCTCCCGGCCACCACAGTGTCACCCCACTGCACTCAGCTAGATTTTTCCTGGCATTCCAAGAAGCCATAATGACAGGTGTGTGCCACCACCCCCGGGTCATTTTTGATTGTGGGTAGAGACAAGGTCTTGCTGAGGTGCCTGGGCATGTCTTGACCCCCAGGCTCTGGCCAGTCACTGGCTTCGACCTCCCAAACCACTGGGATGATGAGGCTGAACCCCTGAGCCCGTCCTCATTTCTTCATCAAAAAAGAACCAGAAGGCCAGGATGACGGCCCACCCCTGGAATCCCAGCGCTCTGTGTGGCTGAGGTGGGAGGATGGCTGGAGCCCAGGAGCCCAAGGCCAGCCCAGGCCACACAGAGAGACACTGCTTCCACACCCATCCAAACAGGGGTCTGGGGCAGAGGTGCCCATCATCCCGGCCACTTCATTGACTAAGGTGGGAGGATCGCCAGAGCCCACGATTTGAGGCTGGCTGTGAATGACCGTCATGTCCACAGTTTCCAACCTGGGCCACAGAACCAGATCCCGTCTACAAAGTCATCAGAATCATACACAGATTCTCAGTGCACATGCTGTGTTCACAGGGTGATTGG
>NW_006959643.1:0-487 GCF_000164805.1 Carlito syrichta
CTTCCTTAAACATAGTAAATAATGAGAACTTTCAGTTTTGTGCACATTTTAATTTATTCTTTGACTTTTTAAGATTTTAGAGATCAGAAAAGCTGTATATCTCACCTCATTTGAACCTTCCAAGAACTCTGAGGTGACAGATCTTAGACAGATCATTAGTCCCATTCTTTTTAGTAGAAGGAATTAAAGTACAGAGAAATTTTAAAACTGCCCAGAAAAACGAGTGATTCGTTGTGCTCATCAGGAATGTCATGGAGGCTTCATACAGGAGGCATAAAGTTTTGCTGCAGCTGACTGTGAGAAGGGACATACAGGCTGAGCAGTGGGCCATGATGGAGGGACAGGAGGGCTGCAACTGCAGACCATGGTGGAGGGCGGGAGAGCAGGGAGGGTGGGAGTGGCAAGAGGCCTGTGGCAGATACATGCAGGGAGGCTGGCCAAAGGGTGTTGTGAGGAGACCAGATCCTGAGAGTCCTGGATGCCAGGC
>NW_006959644.1:0-1070 GCF_000164805.1 Carlito syrichta
CTAATAAGATTTAGTACATTAAGGGCATTAAAATACCAGGACTGTAGGATCAATATTTACAGACTAGAAGGTGTTCATCTGAATCAAAACTTGTAAACTAAGAAAATTAAAACCCTTTCATAATAGAACCCTGAGTATCAGTTAGCCATCTCAACCCTTCAAGATAGAGCACCATAGAGGTTAATAACATTGAATTCTCCAATAATTGAATCTTGCTATTGATTAAAAATGATAAATTTTATATGAAAATCAACTAAATAAAGTGTTTCTCTATTCAGACACTGGAGAATATGCAACTATTATAAAAAAATATATATATAAAGATATTCCTCAACTTACAATGGGGGTATGTTCCAGTAAACCCAACATAAGTTGGAAACACGGTGAGACAAAAATGCATTCAATACCCCAGATACCCTAACTTGACCACTGTACATTACATCATGTAACAATATTACATGAACCCATGAATATGTACAAATATTATGTTTCAATTAAAAATCCACTTAATACTCCTAGCCTATTGATCATTTTTCCTTAGCCTGGTTTACCTCAAACGTGCTCAGGACACTCACATTAGCCCACAGCTTGGCAAGAGCACTGACAACACTGCATCATGGAGCATCGCCATTCTCTTGGTGAGTGTGTGGCTGACTGGTAGCCCTGACTCTCTGAGGTTGTCCGGCACAAGGGGGTGGGGCAGAGGGGAAGGGGAGTACCCTGATTCTTTCTTTCTTTCTTTCTTTCTTTTGTCTTCCTTCCTTCCTCCACCCTCCCACCTTCCTTCTTTCTTTTGAGTCAAGGTCTGACTATTGCCTTTGCCCAGGTTGAAGCACAGTGACATGGATCACAGTGCACTGCAGCCTCAACCTCCTGGGCTCAGGCAAATTTTCTGATATTTTGTAGAGATGAGATCTTGCTATGTCTCCTAGGCTAGTCTCTAACTTCTGGGCTGAAGTGATCCCCCTGTCTCAGTCTCCCAAAGTGCTGGGATTATAGGCATGAGCCACTGCACCATGCTGATCCTGCTGCTTTTTACAGAATGTGTATGTTTTTCACATCATCTTGAG
>NW_006959645.1:0-444 GCF_000164805.1 Carlito syrichta
CTCTAGGTGCCCGTCGTCCTGGCCACTCCACAGGCTGAGGCGGGAGGTTTGTCAGAACCCGCGATTTCGAGGCTGGCAGTTACTGACAGTCGTGTCCCTGGGCCCCAGTCTGGGCCACCAAATCAGACGCTGTCTCCAAAAGCATTGGGACCATACACAGATTCTCAACTGCGCATGGTTTGTTCACAGGTTGATTGGCTTTAGAGCCAGGAAAAATGGGATTGAGGGAGCAGAAATGTCCCTGATATGTCCCTGACCATTCTTGGCAGAAGGTCCTCATGACAAGTCGGAAGATTGGCCTGCCTTAGGCACATTTCTCACCTCAGAGAGGAGAGCCAACAGAAACCCAGTCAGGGAACCTCGGGAACTCCCACACCAAAGTGAGGGCAGCCATTGGGGAGGTTGGGGCTATAAGGTGCCGAGCTTGGAGGATCCCACATTTGG
>NW_006959646.1:0-335 GCF_000164805.1 Carlito syrichta
CTGTGGTATGAGGGCTCTCCCAGAGGGAGTCCTCCTTGTCTGAGGATTGACCACTGGAACTCTGGTTGCTTGAGGTGGCTTATTGCAGAAGAGAGAGTGCTGGCCCAGGAAACAAGAGAAATGGAACTTAGATCCTTGCTCTGCCACCAAGGACCTTGGGCAGGTCTGTGTCTTCTCTGAGCCTCAGTTTTTTAATCTGTAAGGTGGGTAACATGTGTCAAACACGACACATTGCTATGAGTGTTAGATACATGTGTAAAATGCTTATCACTTTACCTGGCTTGTCAGAGCCATGTCAGAGTCAGGGAGTGCTAGTTTTACTCCCTAAGAGCACA
>NW_006959647.1:0-3785 GCF_000164805.1 Carlito syrichta
TATATCTTTTCTTTTTTTTAAAAAAGTGTTTTTTCAGTTATTTATTTTAAAGATGTGGGGAACAATCCAGGGTTAGGTATACAAATGGTCATTTTGTAGGTAAAATTTGGTCCTCTCTCTTTTCCCCCAATGCATGCCTGCACACATACCCAACCACTTCTGACACTGGGTGAAATGTTCCAAATTTGCTAACTAGTTTTAAATAAGAAAGTTAGATTGTGTTTAACACCTTCTGTGACCCCAGAAGGTTAAACTAAGCTATGGAGGTGGGCGCACATCTGTGGTTACACAAGGAAACTTTGTAGGGTGGTGGTAATCCTGTTTCTTTTCTGAGCTGAGGGAAACATGGATGGAAACATTTTTCACAGTCTGCTGACTGCACGCTTAAAACTTATCTCCAGACATACAAGGGAACCTTCTAAACAGGTATAAGAATTGTGGAGATCTTGCCTCATTTAAAAAGGTCCTCCTTGCTGCCATGGTAAATTCTAGTTCAACTTTATCAAGTGCAAAAAAAAACCATAAAACATTTCTCAGGACATTTTGGCATGTTTTCCTCACCCTTTCTGAGTTTCAAAGGTGTTCAAAAAAGTAGTAACACCCTCCACCATGATGCCTCAGTAGCTCCCTGTGGTCATTAGCCAGAGGCACAGTGAGTCAAGGGCCAGGTGCCTGGACCCTGGTTTGACAGATGGTTTCATTTCCAAACCACAGCACAGAGGTGACCCCAGCATACCTCCCATGATTTACAACACCTGCCATGGAGACTGATAAGGCAATTTCTCCGCCCACATCATATAAGGCAACGTGCAGGATAAATACAGTCCATTTGTGAACTCTACAACCGTAGCTGGGCCCAATCTGTCTTATCTGGCCAGCAGCTCTGTTGCTGGGACTTCCTCCAGGGTCATGGCCTGACTCAACTCTAATTCAGGCAAGTTCTATTTAGGGCTAAGGAATACCATGCTGATCTGTGCCATCGATGGGGGAGTGTGCAAGGGAGTATTAGCTGGAAAGAAGAAAGGGATGGAGGGTGGGAGGGAGGGAAGGAGAGAGAGAGGGGAGGAGAAATAAGTCATCCAGCAATCTGCCCTCAAGGATCCATGCTAAGGACACAGAGGTACAGCAAAGTACAAGACAATCCAGAGATTACTTTGGACCCTAATTTTGTATGATAGTGCCAATACATCTTTATACACACCCTTTGTATTACTATTATTCACTAGAATGACCAGCAAGTAGCCACCTTGAACACAGTTGGAAGGAAGGGAGGAAGAGATGGAGACTACCTATCTTAACTACACACTATGCCCCACAGTATTGAGGTAGGTTTTTCTTAGACTCAGAAAACAGCCTGATTTAAGGAACTTCGTGGCATTTTACACCCAGAGGAAGATGAGAAAAGCCAGGATTTAATGCCTGAGAACCTAAGGTATAGTCTAGGTTGTCCCAGAAGCAGAATCTGAGGCAAGGATTTCGGGTCACACCATTGATGTGAGAGGTAATGGAGGGCCATCGGGGCATGGGGAAGGGGTACTGTGAAGAAAAGACAGTCAACAATTATGATGTGTCAAGTCAGTGATCCCTGTGGGTACCTGGGGCTTACTTATAGAGGGAAGTCTGGGAAAAACAAAAAATTCATAGATCACATGCTTTAGTGTTTATCATGTCCAAGGGGTGAGGGAGCTGGGGTATTGACACGCCAACTACCATCTCTCATAGGCTATGGGCTGCTCCAGAAAATATTAATTCCTCTGACTTCTGGTCTACCACAAAAGTGAGCAAGGCACACTTAGATGACCAGAGAAGGCTCCCAGGTTCAAAGAACGCAGATACCCTTCTAGGTATGGGTGAAGTATATGATCAAGGCCATGAGAGCCTCTGAATCCAACATTCTGCTGCTGACAAGCCCTGTGACTCAGACATACCTCTCAAATTCTTTGACCCACACCTAATCTTCCCATTCATAAAGCTGTGCCATCACACCTACCTCATCAGATGATGTTGCAAAAGTACTGTGTAAATTATAAAACCCTGTAAAACCATGAACTCCCCCAAGTCCACAGAAATAGCTGGGAGCCCACCAGGGCCCAGTGCTTCAGAAAACATGGGAAAGGAATGCAGGCCTTGTCTCTCCATGGTCTACAACAGAGCACCAGAGGGGAGGCTCATTCAGCAGTCAGAACTTCACTGGTACAAGTACTCTGCCTGATTTTCTGAAGCACAAATCCAGCTGACATCCTTGGTATCCCAGCTCAAGGAAAACACTAGTCATTTTAACAGGGTTACAGTTACTGCTGCAAGATCAGAAAAGGCAATTTGAGTACGAAAAGGAACGACAGCTCACCCTACTTTTTCTCAGCCCCATGAAGCATAACACCTGAGTTAAATCTCAAATTAAGTATGCAGAGAAACTGGGGGACTTTTCCACTTGTGAAGCATGATGGAGATTCCTTGTTTTGCCCTCAGACTATGAGATAAACCATCACTCTACACTTCCCTAATCTGAGGTCCCTTCTTGACCAGGGTTTCAAGCAAAGACACTGGGCATCAAAGTGCCCATGCTACCTTACAAAATGATGTTATGAGAAACTGACTTCAGTAGCAAGGTGACAACCACATGGGTAAGGAGTCCTTAATCCAGTTAGTCATCTCATTCAAGGAGAACCTGGAAGAAGCCACGACTAACCCTACTGGGAACCTAGGGTTTGTAAGGAGGCACACTCATCCCTCCTGACTCTGCCCCAGCACCTCTCTTGGTTTAGAAACAGTTCATGCTCTTAGCAGATGCCTCCCAACACAGAGCTCATCCATTCCAGGCAAATGATGCCTAGTGGCAGTTAAAGTTCTTCCTCCAGGGAATATCTCTCCTCACTCATATCTCTCTGTGCAAAACCTCCTTAACCTAGGAACCAGGGAGTAAGGTTGGCTTGACTGGCATCAATTTATATGCAAAATCGAAATCAGAGTTTATAACAGCAATAATCAGATCCTCCAGGACTCAAGGTTCCTCAGAATAAGTAATCATTGTCCTAGACAACAACAACAACAAAAAACCTAGAAAAGTGATGGCAAGCATCTTGTGACTGAGCACTTGGGTCGTACACGAACATTTTGATTGTCAATGTGTAGAGAAAAGAGGCAGCTTCTCTGATGTTCTACCAAGAAGTCCTAACCAAAGGAACTAAGAACAGGTATATCAGCACCCCACTGAACAAGAGTTAGGCTCTAGTAAATGGTTGAAGGTAGGCATGGAGTTAATTTACAGTCATTATTTTTGAAGTATCTATCCTTAAAATTCAAGCACATTTTGCACTAGCATCTTAATGTATCCGTGTTTATTTCAGCACAAGAAGTGATTGTCCTCCCCCAAACCTTCCAGTAAAACTGATGCCTCAGAAGTCAGTCTGAGTTTGCTGGCTTCACAACCCAATGATAGACAGGAAAATAATCCTGAAGACAGGGGGTTTTAGAAATTCTCATGGCACCAGTGGTGGTCATCAGAGTCCCTCAAGATTTCTCTAACACCCAGGGGGATGAAACAGAGACCAACTGGGGTGCCAAGCAGCTCAGCAACCCTCTCAAGACTGGCAGCAGACCCAGCCCATGCCTTCTTCCTGGGTGCTTGGCTTTTACCACCATTCCCATTCCCCTGGATTCTCCTTTTGAGTATTTGAGTTCATCGTGCCCTGTTTCTTTTTCATTCAATGAACAAGGTTCAGAAACTTGGAGTGATTTTCCAAAGTTATATGTTGTGCTGGAGATGAGGAGCATAACCTGGGGTA
>NW_006959648.1:0-817 GCF_000164805.1 Carlito syrichta
CTCTGCCTTGGTGACAGAGTGGTATTCTGACTCCAAATTATAATAACCACCACCACCCCTGCCAACCAGCACGAGGACTCACCCTCAGGGATGGGAGATGAAAATGCACTTTCCATCTTGTCATTTGTGGGAGGCTTTAAAGGTGCCCACCAGGCATGTCTCTCCTGCACATTTGTCCATGCACCCCAAGAAAGCCTGCATCCATCCTCCACACTCGTGCCCCACAGCAAAGATGTGTGTGAGCTCAAGAAACAGACGGCCCCAACCTAGAAGAGCCATCTGGCATAGAGCGATCAAGGCGGACCAGCAAAGCCATGGCCATTCCAGGTTCCGGTCACCCTGCCTTCCACCTTTGGGGGTAAGGAGGGCTCTTTCCTTTCCTGATCACTCCGTCATCCCACGCCAACACGGATCTTTCACTAGGGAGCCATAGAGACGCATTGTGGCCACATCAGAGGTGGGTATTTTGTCACTGGATTCTCCTTCGGCGAGGCTGGGGCACGGTGGCACAATTGTGGCTCCTGTGGTCTTGACCTGCAGGGCTCAGGCAGTCCTCCCACAGCCCCCGATCAACTGGGACCACGCCTGTCTAGATTTTGGGGAACTCTCACTGAGATAAGGTCTGGCCATGTCACCAGGGCTGGTCTCTGAACCCTGGGCTCAGGCAGCCTCCCGCCTCAGCCTACCAGGGCACGGGGATGATGGCCGTGAGCCACGATGCCCAACCTGGATCACAAGTCCTGTTGGCAGGTTCTATGCAAAGGCATGCCTCAGGTTGGAGGCCACTGCATCCTGTGTACCTGGTACCACGGGTGAC
>NW_006959649.1:0-310 GCF_000164805.1 Carlito syrichta
AAATTGAGATGATTAATTAGTTACATAGCATGATTTATGGTATGATGGGGAGAACTATATTTGAATTACCCTTCCTACAACTTAATTATTATACTTTTTAATGAATGATGGGGTCTCTCGATTATAGCTTGACCTTGAGTATGATACGGAATTTCTGTAGAATGTGAGATGCCAAACAGGGTACAAAAAGACTGAAAAGTTTTGATGCATAAGCACGAGCATTATCAGTTTTTAATTGTTTAGGAATACCCATATATGAAAAACAAAAGAATAAATGTTGGATTACATCTTTATAGGTGTCCCCAGTTCC
>NW_006959650.1:0-310 GCF_000164805.1 Carlito syrichta
ACATTGATGACGAGGAGAAGCTTGGAGAGGAGGACAAGCACAGGGACAAGGATGAGGCACCTGAAGAGGCAGCCAAGGGCATTGATGACAAGGAGGAGGAGCCTGGGGAGGTGCCTGAGGGCGTTGATGACAAGGAGGAGAAGCCTGGAGAGGCAAAAAAGGGAACTGATGATGAGGAGGAGCCTGGAGAGGCAGAGGAGGGTCTTGATGACGAGGAGGAACCTGGAGAGGCAAACAAGGGTGTTGATGACAAGGAGGAGGAGCCTGGAGAGGTGGCCAAGGGCGTTGATGACAAGGAGGAGGACCCTGG
>NW_006959651.1:0-834 GCF_000164805.1 Carlito syrichta
CTAAAGTTTCTTTTGAGTTTTCCTTAGAAACAAGCACTGCAGGATAAGAGAAAAGTAATGAAGATACCTGGACAAGAAAGACGATTACAGAACTCTGAAGGCCATAAAGCCCCAGAAGGAAGACTACTGCTAAACCTTCTGGAGACAGTTCAAGGACTGCAATTCGGGACTTTGGACTAAAACTATCATCTTTGGCCTTATGAATAAGACTCATTGTCTGAATGTTTACAGGGTTCTTGGCTTGTTTATTGCTAAGACCACTAGATGGTGGTAACTTGTAGAGGATATGTACGTGAAGGAATTTTCTTTGTCTTGCCCCTTTACGAATGGTATAAAAGCTCTGGGTTAACTAACATTAAATTGTCATCTGTTCAAGAAGCAGGTGTCTGGGTATATTATCTTCATCTTTTGCCTATCCGTCTCTCCTTCAGGAAATCTCATGACCTGTCAAGGGGCTGGTCCCCTTCAACTACTCTTAATGTCCCATAAATTTTGAAGCTTTCTAGTTTGACTTGTGGGAAGAGGCACTCTTCCCAGACCTGTTTGACTTCCAAGGACTGCTCCATCTAATACTTTGGGCAGTCTTTTCCCAGGCCTTGGTATTTTCCTCACAGGCATGTCCTGGGCAATAGTCAGCTGAATATTGCAGGTTTTCCTCTGCAGAACTCAGTCCCCTGGTACTCTATCCTGTGAACTCCAGCTGCCTTGCTCTCCTTAGCCTCTTGGCTCCTTCTCAACCCAGAGAGTCCACTGGCTCTGCCTGGATTTCTCATCCCTGCCCAGGGGCCTGGAAACTCTCTTAAGGCAGTAAGCAGGGGGAGAGGACTTATCTCA
>NW_006959652.1:0-608 GCF_000164805.1 Carlito syrichta
AAACAAACCATGCTGCCCATCAAAAGAGGACTGGTTAAAAAAATGTGGTACATATACACGATGGAATACTACGCAGCCATAAAAAAGAACAAAATCATGAATTTTGCAGCAACCGGGATGGAACTAGAGTCTATAATACTGAGTGACCTCACACAGAAAACAAAGATCAGAATATCACATGTTCTCACTCATATAATGGACCTTGAACATCCAATGTAATACTATAAGAAAATGACTGACGGTACTAGGAAACTATGGGGTGGAGGGAGATGGGATTAACAGTAGCAAATATCTGTCTGGGGCTGGGAAAACACCTCTTATCAACAGGGTGTCTGAATGAAACGTAATTGTACACTTAACCCTTAACTGTACCCCACAAAACTATAATAAAAATACTGATTAATTATTAAAAAAAAAAAAAAAAAGAAACCCAAACCTCACCATCTTGCAATATGCCTGTGTAATAAACATTCATGAGCATACCTTGAATCTAAAATTAAATCAAAAATAAAAGCAAAGCAAAAAGAAGTATGTATGCTTTTCTTTTCTTTTCTTTTTGAGTTGGAGTCTCACTCTGTCGCCCAGACTGGAGTGCAGTGGCCGCTCCC
>NW_006959653.1:0-8896 GCF_000164805.1 Carlito syrichta
CCACCCCGCCTGCCTGTTTTGCCGCTGGGGAAACCGAGGCCCAGAGAGAGGAAGAGACCTGCCCGAGAGGCGCCAAGGTGAGTGACCAGTGGCCGATCCCAGAAGAGGACCCAGGTGCGGCACTCCCCATTTAGGCGTGGTGGTCGCCGCTGTTTGTTCTGGAATGAGCTGCGTGATAAGAAGTTCAGGAGCCAAGGGCGGGCCTGGTAGCCCACATCTGTAATCAGCACTTTGGAAGGCTGAGACAGGAGGATCGCTGAGCCCGAGAGTGCAAGACCAGCCTGGGCAACATGGTGAGACCCCATCGCTAAAAAAATAAAAAAGCTAGCTACATGTGGTGGCACACACCTGTAGTCCCAGCTACTCAGGAAGCTGAGGTGGAAGGATCACCTGAGCCCTGGTCAAGGCTGCAATGAGCCGTGATGGTGCCACTGCACTCCAGTCTGGGTGACGGGGTTAGACCCTGACAAAAAAAAAAAAAAAAGAGGACCGGTGACCGTGGTGGCCCTGGGTGCTCCATGGCTTGTGTCTGCATCACTCTCATCTCTGCCCCAGTCTGCACAGGGCCCCCTCCTCTTCTGTCCAATTTTTCATTTTTATTTTTGTAGAGATGGGATCTCGCTATGTTGCCCAGTCTGGTAACCATGGATAGACAGGAGGCACTGAAGCCAGGCTGCTTGGGCTCATCTTATTTTGTCAGTCGGAGTCTCACTCCGCCGCCCAGGCTGGACCACAATGGCACACTCTTAGTCGTGGCATTGTTTCGACTTCCTTCCCCTCCTCCCCCATCCGCCTCCCCTTCCTCCTCCTTCCCCTCTCCCCTCCCCTCCCCTCTCCCCCTCCTCTTCCTCCTCCTTCTCCTTCCTCTTCGCTTTTATTCTCCCCTTTCTATTTTCTTTCTTTTCTTTTAATTTTGTTTTTTTTTGAGTTGGAGTCTTTGCTCTGTCACCCAGACTGGAGTGCAGTGGCCCTCCCGGCCACCGCAGCCTCGACTTGCCGGACTCCGGAGATCCTTTCGCCTCAGCCTTTCGCGTAGCCGGAACTACAAGCAAGCGCTACCACGCCCGGCTGAATCTTTGGATTTATTGTAGAGATGAGGTCTCGCCTGCCCAGGCGGGTCTCGAACCCGCGGACCCAGGCAATCCACTCACCGCAGCCTCCCAAAGGCGCGGAATTTCAGGCTGAGCCACCGAGCCCGGCAGGATGGGCTATTTATTAAACTGTGCTAAGAGGACGGCTCAATATTTGGGGGCAGGGAGGAGGCCGTTAACTTTAACATATACTCCCAAAAAAACAGCAGATAAACAAAAACTTAAGTCTAAAAGTGGAACTATCAAAGGGCTCCAGGGAAGTCATGTAATGAGAAAAGCCTGTTTCATTATTCAGTGGATGGTGAAATCCTCTGGAAGCTTTTGCTACAAAAAAGTTTCAAAGTTACACACGTCGAAGAACTATGGAAAAACCCTGCAGCAAGTGACCAAGGAAGAAGATGTTGACAAGGGATGAAAAGGCTCCATATCCTGGATCTACCACAAGCTCTCCCCTCCCCACTCAAAGGCGATGGATGCCTCATAGGGAAACTCGCCAAGGACAGGAATCAGTCATGCACAAAATAAGAACGACACATGGCCAAGGAGCCTGTGAAAGTAGGTTCCTCTTCACGAAGAACAAAAGAAATACACAATTTTAAAAAAGATATTCAGGTGGGGCGTGGTGACCCACACTTGTAATCCCAGCACTTTGGGAGGCTCAGGTGGGAGGATGGCTTGAGCCCAAAAATTCCTCACCAGCCTGGGTGATACAGTGAGACCTCGTCCACAAAAAAAAAAAAGAAAAAAATACAAAGAATAAATAAGAATAAATATAAACGAGCCGGGCACAGTGGTGTGCACCTGGAGTCGCAGCTACTCAGGAGGCTGAGGTGCCAGGTCTGCTTCAGCCCAGAAGTTTGAGGCGAAGGTGAGCTATGATGGTGCCACTGCACCCCAGCCTGGACGACGGAGTGAGACCCCGTCTCTAAAAGGAAAAGATATCCTTTGACCCCATCAAACCGACAAAGATGAGGATATGCCATGTGGGGAGGAAAAGGAAATTCTTGGTCGGGCACAGCTGCAAGATGGTGGCGCACAGTGAGACTCAACACCCGTTAAGGCCAAGAGATTTAATGGGTCGAACGTGGTGGCTACAGGACCTGAAGGTCAGGCTGTGGCGCTGAAGCAAGGGTGCGGCGGCTTTTAGAGGGGCTCAGGGCGACCTGTCAGTCGTTGATCGGTCGGCCGGCAGAGCTTCATTGAGGTTGGAGGATTTTTCGCGGGCGCGGGAAACGGGGCGGAGGAAGAGCCGGGAAGGCCCCGTTCCAGTCGCCTTTTGAGTCTGCCGGGTCGCCATTTCGGTGGGGGCTGGGTTTAGGCCCCTTTCTGGGAAAGGGAAGGGACGTGGCTCTACTTGGGGCTGCTGGTGGCCCTTCAACGGTGGCTCAAGCCTGTAATTCCAGCACTTTGAGAGGACGAGGTGAGAAGATGGCCTGATCCCAGGGGTTTGAGACCAGACCAGGCGACTTGGTGAAATCTCCTCTCTACAATACATCACAAAAGTTAGCCGGACGTGGTGGTGTGCGTCTGTAGTTCCAGCCACTTGGAAGGCTGAGACGGGAGGATCGCCTGAGCCCTGCAGGTCGACACTGGGGTGGCCGTGAGCATGGCCCTGCACCAGGTGAAGACTGCGACTCCGACTCAAAAAGAAAAAAGATGGAAACACGTCCCGACCCCACAAACCTGTGAATGCTGCCGAAAGGATATCTGCAGAAAAGGCACATTTTGCCAGTGCAGTTAATTGAAAGGATCTTGGGATGAGGCGACGGTCCTAGATCGTCCCAGCGGGCCCTGAATCCAATGACAAGTGTCTTAAGAGACACACCGGTGAGATGACAGAGAGGAGGAGGCGGCAAGGTGACCACACAGGTGGAGATGGCACCAGGAGTCACGGGTCCAGGGAGGCAGGGAGCGTGCCCCCGGGAATCTTCGGAGAGTGCGGCCCTGACAGCAGCCCGATTTGGGACTCCGGGCCTCCAGAACTGTGACATCACCCATTTCTGGGTTTTGTTTCTTTGCGACGGGATCTTACTCTGTGGTCCAGGCTGAAGTGCCGTGGTGCGGTCGAGGCTCCACGAAGCCTCCACCTCCTGGGCTCAAGCGATCCTCCCTCCTCAGCCTCTCCAGTAGCTGGGACTGCAGGCGAGCTTTCTGTGACCTTCTGTCGAGGCGAGGTCTTGCTATGTTGCCCAAGCCGATCTCGAAGTCTTGGGATCAAGCATTCCTCCCACTTCGGCCTCCCGAAGTGCTGGGGTGACGGGTGAGAGCCACCGCACCCGGTCTGTCGCCTCAGGCCATCCGGTGTGGGGTAATGTGGACGGCGGCCCTAGGAAAGCCACACAGAGTGTCACCATCAGAACATTTTTGGGGGGCGATTTTGTAGTATGTGAGACAAGTGCCAACACGTGCTTATCTTGCCTTCCTAGAAATGACTCAAGATTGATGATGGAGGATCTGTAGAGGTTCCTTGGCAAGGATGTTCGCTGCAGCTTCCTTCTTTAAGGGAGGCTGGCCGGGGGCCGTGGCTCACGCCTGTCATCCCAGCCCTTTGGAAGGCCGAAGCGGAAGGATTGCTTGAGCCCAGGATTTGAGACCAGCCAGGGCATCACGGTGCAACCTCATCGCTACAAAAAGAATAAAGAAATAAAGACATGAATCGGGCGTGGTGGCGTGTGCCTGTAGCCCCAGACTCTTGGGAGGCTGGGGCGGAAGGACGCCTGGAGCCCAGCCGGTCGAGGCTGCCGTGACCGTGAGCATGCCGCTGCACCCTACCCCGGGTGACAGAGCGAGGCCCCGACTCCAAGCAAAGGGTGACTTGAATAAACAACCTTTATTTCTCTTGAGTGGGAATCTCACTCCATCGCCCAGGCTTGGAGTGCAGGGGCACGCTCATGGCCATCCTCCGGCCTCAGCCTTGCAGGAAGCCAGAACCACAGGCGTGGGCTGCCATGCCCACCTAATAGTTTTGATTTATTGTAGAGACGAGATCTCACCCGGTTGCCCGGGCCGGTCTCGAATCTGCGGGCTCAGGCGGCCCACCGGCCTTGGCCTCCCAAAGTGCTGGGATGACAGACGGTGCCACCGAGCCTGGCCATCAACAACCCTTATGTCCAATAAACGTGAACCGGCTGACCAGGCCGTGGTTTGCCTGCATCCCTGTAAAGACAAAAATAACAGCCACAGCTGACGGGTCCCCGACAGGCACACAGGGAAGGAGCGCTTCAGGTCCCCGTTGCTGGGTTGTTCTCACCATCACACTGGCGTGGTGACTCCTGGTGCCTAGGTGCCGGGCGACAGGTCACCCCGGAGGCTGGTGGCCGCGTGAAAACCAGTAGTGGCACACGTCCCAGTTTTGCAAAAATGAAAAGTGCCTGCGATGTGCAGAGAGAAAAGGCCGGAAAGGTTTTCCCAGCGCGTTAGCAGGGAGGTTACGTTTGGGGAGGGACCCGGGTTTGTGTTTGGCATGATGAGCACATGCGGCTTCTGTAATCAGAGCCCAATATTACAGAGGAACCACCTCCCGTCAGGCCCACACCTGCCTCTGAGCAGTTGGAGGTGGGGATGGGCTGCTGTGGCCTCCCCCCTCGCCCGACCCACCCCCGCCCTGGGCCCTGCGCTGAAGAGACCAGGAGGCATCCTCCTGCTCGGGAATGGGGGTGAGTCAGGAGACACTGTGGAGGCAGCCGCAGCCCCCACCAGGAGCTCAGGAGGGGGGCCGAGGTGGGCAGCAGACCCCACTCCACCCCGCCAGGCCCGTCTGGGCTCCCCACCCGGGGTCAAACAGCCTCTTCCTTCTCGGTCACACCCCTTCCCCAGGGCTCATGTGACCAAATCCTAGGCCCCAGCCCCGCCCCTCCCAGCAGCCCTGGGCTCCCCCGAGGGCCCTGGGAACAGTCCTCCTAAAAGACTTAGCTGCCAGAGGAGGGAGGGGTCAGTGGAGAGCAACGCCCACCCCTGGGTGCCAGGGCCCTTTGGGGGGAGGGCACTGCTAGGAGCTCATTCCTCACCGGTGTACAATTGATGCGTGCACAACTGACCTCACGTGTGCCCCACAACTCTAACATCTAAGACAAGATTTCAGTTCATTGTTTACCATCAGTCCCGCCCCCAGGTCCCCCCACCCAGTCCCCAGACCGCGAGCCTGGCTGAGGCCCCGAGGTCTCCCTGCCGGGTCTGCAGGGCCGTCGCCCGGCCTGGCACCAACATGGCTTGACCCTCGTCTGTTGCCTGAATGAGTGAAAGACTGAACCGTGGAAATTGCTGAGAGAGCCGTGCCGACGGCCTGGGGTGAGGCGCCTTGTACACGTGCCGTGTTGGTGGCCACGTGCGTGTGCAGCGTGTGAACAGCAGGCAATCGTGTGTCGCATTCATGTGGATGTGTGCATGTCAGCTTGCATGCGTGTTTTTTGGAAACAGTCTCCCGGTCGCCCAGGCCGGAGTTCAGTGGCAAAATCGTGGCTCTCCGCAGCCTAGAACTCCTGGGCTGAGACCATCCTCCGACCCCGGCTTCCCGATTGGCTGGGCTGCGGGTGTGCGCCACCTCGCCCAGCTAATTTTGAAAATGTTTTGCAGAGGTGGGGTCTTACTATGTGGCCCAGGCTGGTCTCAAACTCCTGGGTTCACACGATCCTTCCTCCTCAGCCTCCAGAGTGCTGGGAGGACAGGCGTGAGCCACTGTGTCTGGCCCGAGCATGCGTTTTTATATCCCAGTATGAGCATGTGTTCATCTGTGTGCGTGTTTACCTGTAAGTGCTTACCTGTGTGCATTTTCACCTGTGAGCACATGTTTCCCTGTGTGTGTACAACGTACCTGTGCGTGTTTGCCGGTGTGTGCAGGTGTCCCTGTTTGCACACATCCCTGCATACACTTTACCCGTGGGACCAGGCGCAGTGGCTCAGCCTGTCATCCCGGAACTTTGGAAGGCTGAGGTGAGAGGATGGCCTGAGCCCGGGTGTTCGAGACCCGCCCGGGCAACTCAGCAAGACCTCGTCTCTACAATAATTCAAAAACTAGCCGGGCATGGTAGCACGTGCCTGTAGTTCCAACTACCCGGAAGGCTAACGTGGAGGGATTGCCGGGGCCCAGCAGGTCAAGTCTGCGGTGGCCGGGAGCGTGGCCCTGCCCTCCAGCCTGGGCGACAGAGTGAGACTCCGACTCAACAAAGAACAAAACAAAGCACCTTGACTGTGTGCACACGTCCCCGCCCGCATCCATACCGTGCCAACAGTGCACACTGCCTCCCTGCCTCCCGCTCGGGCTGCATGGTCGGCCGTCCTCCTCCCCTCTGTCCTCCCTCCTGACCTGCAGTCGACCTTTCTGCTTCTCCTGCATCCTCCAACCCCAATCCCCACAGAAGACCCCAGCTTCCTCGGGGCGGCAAGCCCGCCCTTCCAGCAAGCCCTGCGCTCAGGGCCGTCACGTTTCCCAGAGTTCGAATCTGCCTGCCGGACGCGTCCAGCGAGCATCTTGCCTGGACGCCTCCGCCTCTGTCTCCTCACCTGTGAGGCCAGCTTCCCAGCCCTGCAGTCCCGGGGCTGTTTCAGGGGGAGGATGCCCAGGCAAGAGGCTTGGCCCGGCACCGGCACACAGTGAGAGCTCGGGAATTGCTACGATGGGTGGTGACCGTGGTGATGACACTTCTTGGGGGTGCCGGCCCTCGCACATCCGGGGGACTGGGACTTAGGAGCGGCTGGAACGCGCCTGGGGCAGCCGGAAGCCCGGCCCTCCTCCCACACGGGGCTCCTGGTCAACGGGCAGGGGTGGGAACGGAGAGCAGAGGCTCAGCCCACGTGCGCGGCCCGTAGCTGCTTCTCCGCCCACCGTGTCCGGGCCCGGCCCCCCCACAGCACGTCGCCACAAGTGACATGCTCGTGAAGTCCAACCCGGGCTCCCCTCTGTGGCCGGCCCATGCCCCGCCTCGGTCCCCCTGCCCCAGCCACACAGGCTCTTGCTAGTCCCGTCTCCTGTGCCTCTCACGCACCAGGCCTGTTCGTGCCCCAGGGCCCTTGCACCTGACATTCCTTCTGCCCTAACTTTGTCCCCAGATCATCTTCTGCTGGCCTCTGCTCCACCTTCAGCCCAGAGGCCTTCCCCTCGGGGAAGCCCTCACTTCACTGCGCTCTCTCACCTACCCCCTGCCACCCACTGTCACCTCCCTCACCCACAGCTACAGTGATTTTTTTTGAGTTGGCATCTCACTCTGTCACCCAGGCAGGAAGGCAGTGGCATGCTCCTGGCCACTGCAGCCTCGACCTGCTGGGCTCTGGCGATCCTTCCGTGTCAGCCTTCCAAGTAACCAGAAAAACAGGCACGTGCCACCACGCCAGGCTAATTTTTTGATTTATGGGGTCTCGCCAAGTTGCCCAGGCTGGTCTTGCACCCGTGGGCTCAGGCAACCTCTCACCTCGGCTTCCCAAAGTACCAGGGATGACAGGTGTGAGCCACCGGGCCTCCTTGCCTTACAGTGATCTCAACACCTTTGTTTCCCCGGCTCTTATCCATGTCTTCAACGCAGATGAGCGCAGGGAGGGTCCCAATAGGATTTTGAGGAAAGCGAAAGGC
Source organism: Carlito syrichta (assembly GCF_000164805.1). Lineage (NCBI taxonomy): Eukaryota > Metazoa > Chordata > Mammalia > Primates > Tarsiidae > Carlito > Carlito syrichta. The sequence continues at coordinate 7,654 of NW_006959653.1, forward strand.
GGCAGGGGGCCTTGACCCGGCTTCCCCGGATTGCAATCCTCACAGCCTGGTCTAGTAAGCACCTACTGTGTGCCAGGGCCTGGCGCAAACTCGCCAGCTGGCAAGGTCGCCCCTACTCTGTCCATCTTTTATGCGAAAGGAAGCCCCACGTCCCTGAGGACTCTCCGCTTTTGCTTTTTTGTTTTTAAAGCAGGATTTATGGAGAGGACAGAAAAGCTCCCACAGTGGAAGGGTTCCGAGGGGCTTGCCCGTTTTGCTTTTGACGGTGTCTCTAGCTTCCAGCAGCTGGGTAGCCTCCAGGGCCTGGGGGTGCCGGCCTCTGGGGTCCGCAGCTCCCACACGGCTGCCTTCGCCAGGAGCACCTTCCCTGCCTACGCCGCAATGCCCGTGAGGACGCCTCCCTGCTCAGGCCTCCTTCAGAGCTGTCCTCACGCCTTCTTTTTTTGAGTTGAGGTCTCGCTCTGTGAGAATTGGGGTGCAGTGGCACGCTCACAGCGACGGCAACCTCGACCTCCTGGGCTCAGGCGATCCTTCCCCCTCAGCCTCCCAAGTAGCTGACACCACAGGCGTCCCAGTCACCACGTCCAGCTCATTTAAACCATTTTTTTGTAGCAACAAGGTCTCTTTACGTAGCCCAGGCTAGTCTGGAACGCCAGGGCTCAAGCGGTCCTCCTGCCTCGGCCTCCCAAAGTGCCGGAGTGACAGGCACGAGCCACCAGGCTGGCCAGATACTCCTTTGATCTTTCCCTCCTCTGTCCTCCCTTGGGCTGAGGCTCCAAGAACCCGGAATTTTCCTTCTGATCCCGGCTTAGCAGGGACACCCCGTGCGGCCATCTCTGTGTCCCCAGGCTGCGACGGGTGGGCCTACTCTCTGCGACTCCGCCTCCCACTAGGAAGAGCTGGCCTTCTGTCTCTGGGACCCTCTGGTTCTGCCAACTCCCCCCACCCCAGGGCACATCTCCGAGAGCCCAGCTGGCTGTCCCACCTGGAATCCAGGCCCGGTGCCTTAAAGGCCGAGGGTCTCTGGGGCGCTTCTGGGGGAGGGTGTGCGGCCTCGTGGGCACATCCCTGGTCCCAGGGGCAGAAACAGCTGGCCAGGTTCCAAGAGGCGGTTCCCCAGGGAGGGTGGGGTGATGCTAGGGGCAGCTCAGGGGCTGCCACTCGCGGGGCTGCCACTCCAGGGGCTCCTTCCCCGGAGAGGGGCCAAGGACATCTGCGCGTGCAAAGGGCGGTCAGGGAGGGG
>NW_006959654.1:0-708 GCF_000164805.1 Carlito syrichta
ACCCACACTAGGAGTGGACCTGAGCTGAGGGGGTTGCCAAGGAGGTAACCTTTTATTATTATGGTCACCGAATCTTGTTGGAGCTTGGTCATAGCACAACCACATACTATTTTACACTTTCTTTAGTTTAGAAACTTTTGGGTGCTTTTAGTATTATGTAAAAGACTTTAAGCCGTTTTTCTAACAGTATTTCAACATCGCTTTAGCTAAGATCATTGTCAACTTTCCAGAAATTTAATTTATCTGAATTTTTATACTAATGAGGAGCCCAAATACTTACTACTTTGTAAATTTCCATGTTATTTTTCTTTATATATATTGGACCTCAAATTCTCTTTTTTCTGTGTGCCTGATTTTAAATGCTTGGTGATTAAAAGTATCAGATTAATCAGATAGTTTTTTGCATAATACAGCATTATGTCTTAGGTAGAGAAAATACTAGGGGATTCAATGGAAATACCCTTTTAAAGATATAAATTGGGTTAAAATATAAAGGCAATGTGATTTTATATTTTCTTCAAATATATAAGGGAAACTTTTCTCTAAGGGTTGCACATCTGTAACATATATTCAAAATTAACAAGCAGAAAATACTCAGTGCACCAAAAAAAGTACACAAATATTCAGAATGGAAAAAAGCTGTATTAAATTTCGATACTGTTTTATTTCTAAAAATTTTGAGATTTATTCGGCATTCTGCCTTTGGAA
>NW_006959655.1:0-722 GCF_000164805.1 Carlito syrichta
TGACTCTCAAACCTTCAGGGGGATGGGGACGGCAGGGTGACTCACGCATTTCTCCACAGCAGTCAGGAAGTTTGATACGGAAGATGGCCAGACCCCGGGAGCTCGAGACAGGCTGGACACCATAGCACGTCCCCACCTCGAAACCAAGAAAAACCCAGAAAGTCTTGGGTGAGGTCAGGCCTTGGTTGGGGGATCTTCTCTGGCCCAGAGTTAGAGACCAATCAGGAAGACCAGGATGTCGACCAGATTGAAAGCTTGTGACCGCAGTAGGTTCGAGGCCCAGGACAAGAGTGTGGCCCGAGTTGGGCATTTTTAGAGCAACCTGGGCAACCTAGTGAGGAAAGAAAAGAAAGAAAGAAAGAAAGAAAGAAAGAAAGAAAGAAAGAAAGAAAGAAAGAAAGAAAGAAAGAAAGAAAGAGCAAAAGAAAGAAATTCATTCTCCTGCAAACTTTCTGCCCTCAATCCTTCGCCTCTGGCCTCCCCACATATGAGGGTCCCCCAAGCTCGGCACCTTCCAGCCCCAAACCCCCAATGGGTGCCCCCACTTTGTTATGGGAGTTTCTGTGGCTTCCTGGCCGGGTTCATGTGGCTGTCTTCTCCGAGGTGAGAAATGATGCCCAGGAAGGCCAACCCTCCAACTCGGCAATGAGGATATTTCACCAAGAAAGTCCAGGGACACATCCTTCACAGGGACATTTATTCCTGCCTAATCCCATTTTTCC
>NW_006959656.1:0-735 GCF_000164805.1 Carlito syrichta
AGATGAGAGCGATGCGGCCACAAGCCATGGAGCACCCAGGGCCAGCACGGTCACCGGTCCTCTTTTTTTTTTTTTTTGTCAGGGTCTAACCCCGTCACCCAGACTGGAGTGCAGTGGCACCATCACGGCTCATTGCAGCCTTGACCAGGGCTCAGGTGATCCTTCCACCTCAGCTTCCTGAGTAGCTGGGACTACAGGTGTGTGCCACCACATGTAGCTAGCTTTTTTATTTTTTTAGCAATGGGGTCTCACCATGTTGCCCAGGCTGGTCTTGCACTCTCGGGCTCAGCGATCCTCCTGTCTCAGCCTTCCAAAGTGCTGATTACAGATGTGGGCTACCACGCCCGGCCTTGGCTCCTGAACTTCTTATCATGCAGCTCATTCCAGAAGAAACAGGGGCAACCACGCCTAAATGGGGAGTGCAGCACCTGGGTCCTCTTCTGGGATCGGCCGCTCGCCACTCACCTTGGCGCCTATCGGGCTGGTCTCTTCCTCTCTCTGGGCCTCAGTTTCCCCAGCGGCAAAGCAGGCAGGTGTGGTGGCTGGTATGGATAGCCTCCAAGGCCCAGCCGCCTCTGGAGATCTGTGACACCGGGAGACAACTGTCATCTCTAAACATCAACTAAACCCTCTAAACCTGCCCCCGGCTGCTGGAGAGGCATCTCACCAGGTCAGCCCATGGGGGGGTGGGCTGGGGACAGTGGACAGAACAGTAGCAACCTTCCTGCTGCCTGC
>NW_006959657.1:0-3615 GCF_000164805.1 Carlito syrichta
CATAGGTACTTCTCTCCCCAGTGGTAGATGGTGGAGGCTTTGTTGAAGATGAGTGGATTAAGAAATTGATGTTTTGCTTCTGGAATCTCAATTCTATTCCATTTGTCTATATAGCTGTTCCTATACCAATACCAAGCTATTTTGATGATTGTAGCTTTATAGTAAAGTTTGAAGTCTGATAATGTGATACCACCTGCTTTGTTTTTTGTTTTTTTGTTTTTTTTTGCTGAGGATTGTTTTGGCTATTCTTGGTCGTTTCTGTTTCCATATGAATTACTGTATTGTTTTTTCTAGGTCTGAGAAGAATGTTGCTGGTAATTTGATGGGTATTGCATTAAATCTGTAGATTGCCTTAGGTAGGATGGACATCTTCACAACTCTGATTCTTCCAATTCATGAGCATGGGATATTTTTCCACTTGTTTGTGTCATCTTTGTTTTCTTTGTGCAGTGTTTTGTAGTTTTCATTGTAAAGGTCTTTCATGTCTCTGGCTAGGAAGATGCCAAGGTATTTCATTTTTTTGTGGTTATTGTGCATGGAATTGTGCTTTCTATTTGAGTTTCTGTTGGTTTATTATTGGTGTAAAGAAATGCGATTGTCTTCTGCACATTTATTTTATATCCTGAGACTTGCCAAAGGCCTTTATCAGTGTAAGGAGGTTTTTGACAGATTCTCTTGGGTTTGCAAGGTACACAATCATGTCATCTGCAAAGAGAGATAACTTGACTTCTTCTTTTCCTATTTAAATACCCCTGATTGCCTTCTCTTTTCTGTTTGCTCTAGTCAGGATATCCAATACTATATTGAACAGGAAGGGTGAGAGTGGGTATCCTTGTCTCATTCCAGTTTTCAGGGGAAATGTTTCCAATTTTTGTCTGTTTAGGGGTATGCTGGCTGTGGGTTTCTCGTAGATGGCTTTTACTATTTTGAGGTATGTTCCCCGTTTGCCTAGATGTTCAAGGGTTTTTATCAAAAAAAGGTGCTGGATTTTATCAAAAGTCTTTTCTGCATCTAATGATATAATCATGTGGTTTTTGTTTTGATGTCTGTTGATGTGCTTAATTACATTTATGGTTTTACAAATGTTGGACCAGCCTTGCATCCCAGGGATGGAGCTTATTTGATCATGATGGCTGATTTTTGAGATGTGTTGTTGAATCCGGTTTGCAGGATCTTGTTGAGAATTTTAGCATCTATGTTCATCAAAGATATTGGCCTGTAGTTCTCTTTCTTTGTTGAGCCTTTACCTGGCTTGAGTATCAATGTGATGTTAGCTTTGTAAAATGATTTTTGGGAGAGTTCCATCTTTCTCAGTCACCTAGAATACCTTCAGTAGGATTAGTGTCAGTTCCTCCTTACATGTCTTGTAGAATTCTGCTGGAAAGCCATCTGGTTCAGGGCTTTTTTTTTGTAGGTAGTTTTCTTATTACGTAGTCAATTTCCTTGATTGGATTGGTCTATTTAGGGTCTCAATTTCTTCTTGTTTCAACCTAGGCCGGTTGTGTGATGACAGAAAGTCCTCCATTTCCTTAAGGTTTTCAAGTTTGTTTCCATACAAGTGTACATAGTAGTCTCTAATGATCTTTTGTATTTTTTCAGGGTCAGATGTGACTTCATCTTTTGTGTTTCTGATTGTGCTTATTTGGGCTTTCTCTCTCTTTTTCTTGGTCAGTCTAGCTAGGGGACCATCGATCTTGTTTATCCTTTTGAAGAACCAGCTTTTTGTTTCATTGTTTCATTGATTTTTTAATTATCTTTTTGTCTTCTATGTTCTTTATTACTGTTATCTCAGTTATCAGCTTCTTCCTAGTTTCTTCTTGTCTCTCCTCAATTCTTTTTAATCTCTCCATTAATGTCTTAATATCTAAGTTTGTAGTTTGAGACCAGTCATTCTGGGGGCTCTTCATTGTTTGCATTCCGAAGTCAGTTTTCTAAGTGTCTGACCTCCCAGGAGTCTGGGAGAGACTCATATTCTTCTTTTGGTTTTTCTTCATTTGTGTAGATTTTTCTCTCTCTCTCCCCCTTTCCCTCCCTTCTCTAATTCTGTTTTTCAGGGAAGGCGGGGTTGCTTTTTCTTCACCTGTGCAATCTCTTGTTCTTCCTTATGAGGGTCCTCTGGTTTTGTTCACTTTTGAGTTTTGAGTGTGTGCTTCAGGCTGTGCTTTTTGCAGTTTTGAGGTTTAATTGAGGGGGGAGCTGTAATTCAGAATCTATATGCTGATTCTAGCATCCACCAATAGGTGTTTGAGTGCACTGGAACCTATTTCCCACTGCCTTACTATCTGTCTGCGCAGCAGTATGTAGGTTTGGTCCCTGGAACAAAAGGAGGTACAAAAGAGGAAAATAATGGAGGAAGGGGGTTCAATAGGAAGTTAGAAAGAGAGAAGAGTGAGAGGGAAAACAGACATACATATCAACTAACAGGTGAAAAAGAGACACAAGGCCAGAGAGAAATGAGAAAAACATGCAAGCATAATACCCTAAAGAATCCTGGTAGCTACACAAAGACAGACCAATAAATTCATGCCTTTTGATGCATTGTCCCTAACACAAACAGATGGTGTAAGTCAAAAAGCAAACAAAAGTGAGCAAAACAGTCAAAGTGATAAAATCAAAGTCAAAATAAGAAATCAGACTAGCTCTGGAATCTTTCCTGAGTGTCTAAAGTCTCTTCAGCTCTGATCTCTAGCCTCTCACCTTTGCTTTCATTGCAGGCAGCTAGATTTCTTGATGCCTTTTATAACTTTGTTGCTGTTGCTTCACCTCTTCCACATCAACAAAACATTTACCTCAGAGGAATTTTTCATCCTGGAAGCAAAAACAGTCTCTTGTGGTGAGACCAGGTGAATAGGGAAGATGGAGCATGGAGGTCCTACTGCTGTTGGTTAAAATCTGCTGAGCAATCAGCACATTGTGAGCAAGATGTTGGTCTAAATTGTCCATCATGAAATGAGCAAATGAAATACTGTCCAAAAAAAATGTACTGAAGCTGAAAGCAGACTCTCATAAGTACACTAACTGGTACATTGATCCTGATGGGTTCTTAGAATACTTACCTAACAGGGAAAGTCTATATTAACAGGAGCTCATCCTTAAATAACAAAATAAAACAAAACAAATTAACAAAACATAAATGACATATTTATTGTCATATGCAAGTAGTTGTATGAGGGATCCAAAAAATATGTCAAAAAGAATTTGACATATGACAATAAATTAGCAGGGTTTAAATTAAGTTTAGCATACAGCTACCTCCATACATATTTTAAGTTCAACCCAAAGGTTTCTTGTATATAGTGAACTGTAATCTAACTAGATGTATATGCCGATTCTACCCTTGTGCCAATCATCAAGTTTCAACCAAGTGAGGATAGCCAGCTATTCAAAAGAGGTTTAAATAGGGCAATCACTGAGCTGTTACCAATCTACTGCATCTGTACCTCACTTCCATTTTTTTTTGTACACCAAGTTGCTTTTTCTGTTCACAAAAGTTGCTACGTGGCTATGCTGGGAGTCTTTCTGAGGCTCACTGGGTTTGGAAGGCTGTCTAATCAATTGTTCTTTGCTCAATTTAAACTGTTAAATGTAACTTTGTTTTAGGTTTTTCTTTGAACA
>NW_006959658.1:0-723 GCF_000164805.1 Carlito syrichta
AAACCATCAAGAGAGCAGGGAGACAGCTCAAAGAATGGGAAAAAATTATTTGCCGACTGCATATCTGACGAGGTCCTAACATCCAGGATCTACAAGGAACTTGAACTCAATCATGCCAGAAGGAAAAAAAAACAAGCAGCCCCATTAAAAAGTGGGTAAGGTCAGGCTTGGTGGCTCAGCCTGTAATCGCAGCACTTTAGGAGGCCGAGGTGAGTGGATTGCCTTAGCCCACAGGTTCGAGATCAGTCCAGGCAACTTGGTAAGACCTCACCTCTACAATAAATACTCATAATAATAAAAATTAGCCAGACGTGGTAGCGGGCACCTATAGTTCTGGCTACTTGGAAGGCGGAGGTGGAAGGATCAATGGAACCCAGCAGGTCGATGCTGGGGTAGCCCTGAGTGTGCCACTGCACTCCAGCCTGGGCGACGGAGTGAGACTCCAACTCAAAAAAAAAAGGCCAGGCTCGGTGACTCAGTCTGTAATGCCAACACTTTGGGAGGCCAAGGTGAGAGGATTTCCTGAGCCCGCGGGTTCGAGACCAGCCTGGGCAACATGGCGAGACCTCGTCTGTACAATAAATCAAAAATTAGCCGGGCATGGTAGTGCACAGCTACTTGAAAGGCTGAGGCGGAAGGATTGCCTGAGCCCAGCAGTCGAGGCTGCAGCGGCTGGGAGCATGCCACCGCACTCCAGTCTGGGCTACAGAGTGAAATTCCAAC
>NW_006959659.1:0-2113 GCF_000164805.1 Carlito syrichta
GAAACCTCCATTATTGAGAGAAAAATTAAAATTCTTATAAAATTTTTTAGATTCAATATACTAGGAAACTCCATGTTTTTCTTCCCTGTCCCATAAGTAGTTCTTCACATTCAGTTTTCTGAGTTTTATTCTATGATTCTTCAGATTTGCCTTCAACATTGTTAATAAACTCTGTAAAAGCATTCAATCTCTTATTTAACTTTCAATTTTGCCTTTTGTGATAATTTTAACCATTTCTAGACAGATCATTTTAATGTTGCCTATGGTTTCCCATGGTCTTTTTTTTGTTCATGTTTTAATTCTCTTATTCACTTAAATAAAGCTCCTCAAAATTTCATTTCTAATTAAAACAGGATGTCACATCTTTGGGATATCCATTTCAATTGTTTATTGTTTTGGCTAATTTTTCCTTCTTGGATTTTTGTTTAATGTATTCAATCCTGGGTATAAATTTTTCTGATATTATATGCTTAATTCTGTAGAGACCTTGACCAAGAGTGCAGAACGTCAAGGTCCCTCAAATCTTCCAATGGTCTCCAGATTAACACCGAAAAGTGTGGACCAGGAATTGTCTGCTGGACTCTGCCCTGCCACATATATCCAATTTTTATAAGCTCCCTAGGGTCAAATCATGCTATCTGGACACACAATGTGTAGGCTTAGAATAGAATTTTGATGTTCTACTTATTTTTAATCATGCTGCCTCCATATATTAAAAATCTGCCTCCGTATCCTATAAATTTGTGTAGTCATGACATTTTCTTCCTCTTCTTGCAAGGAAAAAAATACAATACCATATACTAAATAAATTTAACAATTCTCAATTCAGTAAAGACCATTAATTTGTCTTTTCTATTCTCAACCCCAAAATTTAATCGTCTAGATATCAAAATAGCACACTATACTTGTACACTTCACATTAATCAGGTTAAGAAACATGCCATAATGTAAACTGCAATGTCCCATACCAACAAAGTGTGTTGTGAATGTGAACAATCCTGAGATAGTGCAACAAACTAATCCTCTTTTTTAAGCCCAGGGCACACCATCTAAAGCAGAGATCTCATTAACTCTCATATATTCTGGACCCTGAACCGGTTCACTTGGAAGTGAAATATAAAAGTCACTAGGACCCAGATTCTTAGCATCAAAGATTTGTTCCACCACTGGCCTACCAGTTTATAATGATAATGGGTAAAATGCACTCAGTACCAATTATTCAAGCAAAATAAATATTTTTTATTTTGAAATCATGTTCTCCCTTGAGTAGACAAAAATGTACATAAATCCTGAACAAAATCTGCCTGGTAGACCTAGACAGGGGAAGAAATAGATGTTTGTTGTCAAGACAAAATATCCAGAGTTGGGTTAATGTGTTGCAAAAAACAAGCTGGTATCTGAATTATTTTCCATGTTCTTAGAAGATGATGAAACATTGATATTCTGGGTACACAGCTGATTTGTACGGGAGAATGTTCAGAGGTGTCTTAGTAGATATTGAATGTGGTTAGATAACATTGTTCTTGAAAACCGTCCTTCAATCTTCTTAGACATGTTTTTAGACCTTTTCCCTTGTGTGATTTTTCTTGTTTGGGGCCAGGTCAACACAAGGGAGGAGGCGCTTTTACAGCGCTGCATGCTAAGCATCATCAGAGAAATAGAAACAAGTTCATCAGCTCTGAGAACTTCACTCTGGAATCTGGGTCAGGTCAGTGAGTTGATCAACTATAAATTTATGAAGCATATTCTCATACTGTAGCACCCAAAAGGAAAGCAAAACATTTGTCAGAATAACAGAATTGGGTCCAGGAATGCTGCTACAGAGGAGACTACCTCCTACTGCCTTTACACTGATGTGGGTCTGATGTCCACAGAACCCTGGCTTGGGAAGAAGGTAGAAGCAGAAAGCAAAGCCCTGCCTGTGGGTAGGAGGAGACCAAAGTCACAGTCTTGGAAAAAAAGTGAGTAGTCAAGGCTTGGAAAATCTAGAACAGAAGCACGCAAGTTGTGTCCACCTTCAATTAGGCAACAAATGTGTCCTCAGAAGAGAAGTCTAGGGACCATGGCAGGAGGACACACGTGTGTAACCAGAGGACTCAATCTAGAAGTATCG
>NW_006959659.1:3166-4297 GCF_000164805.1 Carlito syrichta
TCACTCATGGTTCACTCTTTCGGTCAATCACCATTCATTTTCTGTAAATAAGCGTTCTCTAGTGCCAAGCCCTAATGCTGTTACAAGCCACAGGCACAGCTGAATCTCGTGGAGTTTAATATTTAGTGGGCCAAGGAAATAAATACACAACGATTGGAAAATTCCAACATTGCTAATTCTCCTGTCTAATAAGCACATGATACTTTGAGAGCATATGAGAGGGAATTGACCTCAGCTGGGACATTGGGGATGGCCTCCCTCAGCTGGCTGAACATGGTAAGATCAAATACACATGTGGAAATTAGCTGCTAGACCAAGGAAAGATGCAGGCCTGGTTCAAGAAAATGGCCACTGAACTCCCTGTGAAGAGATGTCATGTGGCACTGATGAGAAGCTCGCAGCCTGGCTGGTGCTGAAAGAGGTAGAGGTTGAGGGAAGAGAGATCCTGCAGGACCTTGGGAGTCACAGCCTCTCCGGGAATCCAGTCTAAAGGACAGAGATCACATGAGGGTTGGAACTAGGGAAGAAACTTGGGAGATAAAGAAACATGGTGCACGGGGAAGAAGGAGTCCAATATATCTGAAATTCAATACATGTTTCATCCTGGCGACCTTCAATTCAGGTGAATGACAAGGAAAGTCATAGTTGGGAAAACCCTGTCTCTGCCCAAGAGGACAGCTCAGAGGTGACACCAAAGAGCAACCATGGAGACACCATCTTCTGATGTCCTGTGATCTGCTCAGGCATGGTTGTGAATGCCTGCAAATGCACCAGACATGAACAAAGTTCACACTGTCCAGCTCCACAGGACTCTGAGTTTATAGGTACAGAGAACTCGGTCAAGAGCACCGCTGAGCTAAAAGTGGGGTAGGGCCGGTGCCTTCCCTATCTTTATTTGCTGATGGCCATGCAGCATGGAGAAGCCAGTGCTGGCACAGAAATACACAGATTTCCGGGAGGGTTAGCCCACTGCAGTGTGAGAAGGAAGTTCTCTGTACTTGATCTGGATACACGGTTGCCATCAGGGACCTCTCCTTTGCTAGTGGTATCAGCAGCAATTGAGTAATGGTTCAGCTTCAGGCCCAGTCCTTGGTCTTGTTGCTTCAAGTGCAAGCCATCAGGGTTCATATC
>NW_006959659.1:5339-6070 GCF_000164805.1 Carlito syrichta
AGATATATTTGAGGTATGCATGGGGTATTCTTTAATGATGATAAAGTACATATTTCATTGATTTCATGTAGTGAGTTAGCAGGCATACATGAATCCACTTCTGTGACTTCTAAGTCCTCAGCTCAAGATTCCTAGGCAAAATGTGTCCATATTTGCCTTTGCATATGTGGAGCTCTGGAAGAATCTTTCTGAAATGAACAAAAGATATCCAGATATTAAGATTCCAGCCTGAGGCTAGGTTCTTTCACTTTTATATTTTGTGTACAATTCTGTAGATGAGTGGCGATTTTTATGCTCACTTTATAGATAAAATCTAAGTAAATCTAGCCTGTGAAATATTCGTCTCAGGTCTTGGTGATGTGGTGTTAGCATGGGAATCATGGCCAGGTGTCATGGATTCCAGTCAGAGTTCATTGTGTTCCCTGTTGTCTTCAGGATTAAATCATTTCTTTCTATAATTTCATGGAAGTAAGTAGCTCTGAGAACGACGCCAGAAATATCATTCTTATTTTGTAGGTAGGCATCTTTCTTCATGAAAATGAATTGTAACATAGAACTGTAAACACAGGACTCAGAGAGACTAGGGTTATAGTGCTAACAGTGTATCCTATGATCTACCTACAAAATGTGGTCAAGACTTTTCACCTGTGAGGCAATTCCCTCATGAGTAAAATGAGAATAGCCTTTCCATCTTCAGGCATTTCCTATAGAGACATTCCTAAATAATCAAA
>NW_006959660.1:0-12216 GCF_000164805.1 Carlito syrichta
ACATGCTCTGTACCTGGTCAAGGAACCATTTCCCAGGGGGTCTGTGAATGAGATGGGAAGGAAAGATGAGCTGGCCTCAAGTGGGCTGTCAAGGGCAGAACATCACCAGAGCAGAGGCAACTGTCCAGCATAGCACACTCTCCCTCCCACATACCTGACCCTCACTGCCCTCCCAGAGGAAGCTGGGCCTCCTGCATTGCTGACAACTGAAAGGACTGCAAGAAGTTCTAAATCAGGAGGCTGGACCCCTGGGCTCTAGTCTCCTCTCTTCCACTGATGACTTCACCCCGAATCTCTTAAGTCCGCTGGGCCTCATGGGAAATGGGGACAAAAAGGCTTTGTCCCACAAAACTCTCTGTATGGTTTAAACAATAGGACAGGTAAACAAAGGCTTCGCAAGGTATAAGGGAAGAGGCAAAATAAAAGGAATTAATATTGTCCCTTTGATCACTGAGTAGAGGAAGTTACAGAGATGAAATGCTCCCAGTGGAAAATGCATGACAATGGAATCTAAGTATTTCAAATACAAGTCCAGACTCCAGTCAAAGAGTTCTAATAGTATCTACAAAAATATGCTGAAGACCTCATTTTGTTTTCATTGTCTATTTGCCCACATAGGTGGCTCTAGGATGGACTGATCCTCTAAATTTACTTTTTCAATCTTTAGCTTGATTTATACATGAATAAAGTATGATGATTTGAACTACCAGTGCTATAATATGCTGTTTTGTGGCTGAGAATGTTGTATCTCCCCTGGGAGGATATTAATTTCTCTGAGGGTGAGTCTGCTATACCCCTGCCATTGTGGGCATCTACTAATAGCCCCCAGTGCTGCAAGACCCACCAACAGAGGTCTGGTCAGAAGATACTGAAGTCTAATCAGTGACCTGGATGGCTCCTGGTCTCACTTGGCCAGAGGTGACCAAGGATAAGTATGCCACCGAGATCCCCTATGCCTCGTCCCTCTCCCTCTGGGTCTCTGAAAAGGCTTATACTGACCTTGGTGATGTCGGCAGTTGTGCATTGCAGGGAGAGTATGGCATCTGGGAGTGGTGTCAGCAACAGAGACCCATGTGCTACTGTCACTGACCGATGGTCTCTGCTGAGGGCTGTCCCATTGAGGTACTTCTGTCTGACTTGTTTTGAGGGCCTGAGACAGGGGACATATGGCTGAATCCCTAGGAAGGCCTACTGTCATGGTACTATGGTTCCTGTCCAGCGTAAATGTTCTGGGAATCTGGCAGACTGAGAGTGGGGCAGCTGTAATGCCCCTAGAGTCTACCAAAGAGTCCCCAGTCTTCCAGGATCGAGTGTTGCTGGGCGTCTTGGAGGTGTACACACCCTCACCCTCATCCTCTGTCTCAGAACACATGAGGCTACCCTTGCTGTGGCCATGGGAGGTCAGGCTCCAGAGGAGAGCACAGGCACTGGGTCTGAGGTCTGCAGTATGCCAGATCAGCTTGGGAAGACCATATGAGCCAGAGACATGACCATCAGCCCCAGTGACATGGCATCCACAGTGATGGGCAAGGTTCTGTGCGGCTGTGCTGCTCCTTGTGAGGAATGAGGCCTTGGCGCCCGGAGGGGAGCTGGCACCCCTAAGAAAGAAGGAAGGGAAGAGATGGAGGGGAGGCGGTCAGGACTGCCCTAGGAAGGCTCCATGAAGCCAACTGTCATAGAAAAACAGAGGTTGACCTTGCATCTATTAACTGACTCACTGTGTGATTTAACTCACTGTGTGATCTTGAGTGAGGCATTTTCTGAACTTTCTGTCATTTTCTCCCAAATCAAGCAAAGCATTTTTTAGGCAAGATTTTTTTAGCATGGTAAAGTGTCTGCGAAACCCATTTATGACTTTTTAGCAACTGAGATAATACCAATAAAATAGAAAGGTTACTTAGCAGAAAATTGTTTTGTTGTGTATATATATATTTTTAACCTGAAAAGATGCATTATTCTACCCCTTTGTCTCTAAAATTTTAAACACAGGAAGTGAAAAGTCCTGGACCCTGTGAAAGGTGGCTCACCCATACTGGCCGTAGCAATACCCTACCTGGTGTGTCCTGCCTTCCGTCTGGCCTGCTGGTAGGAGAGACACTCTTGAGGTACCTGGGTGGGCTGGGAGGGCTGTCCCTGGTCAGACACAGGGTGCTCAGAGGTGAGCACAGCTGGCTGGCTGGACCAAAGTGGGGCTGAATGTATTTGTTCTAAGAGGAGGCACTGATTATGGAGCTGCTGAGCTCAGTCAGAGAAGGTATGCTCTGTGCCTGGTCAAGGAACCATTTTCCCAGGGGGTCTGTGAATGAGATGAGAAGGAAAGGTAAGCTGATCTTAAGGGGGCTGTCAAAAGCAGAACATCAATAGAGTACAGGCAATTGTCTAGCAGTAGCACGTTCTCCCTCCCACATACCTGCTTCTCACTGCCCTCCCAGGGCAGGCTGGGTCTCCTGCATTGCTGGCTGAAAGGACTGCAGGGAGTTCTAAACCAGGAGGCAGGACCCCAGGGCTCTAGTCTCAGCTCTGCCACGATGCCTCTGCAACCTGACTGAATCTCTTGTGTACCAAGGGCTTCATGGGAAATGAGAAAATCAAGTCTTCGTCTCATCAACCTCTCTGCCTAGCTTAAACAATAGGATGGGTACACAAATGTTTTGCAAGGCATAAGAGGCAAAATAAAAGGAACGAATACAGGTCCCTTTCTTCATTGGGCACAGGTGGTTACATACAGAGATGGAACACTCTCAGTGAATACTCTTCATGAAAATGGAATCTAGGTATTTCAAATGCAAGTGCAAATTTCAGTGAAAGAGATCAAAGAGTAGCTTCAAAAATATGCCGAAGACCTCATTTTGTTTTAATAGTCTGTTAGCCCAAACAGGTGGCTCCACAATGGACTCATCTTCTAAATTTATTTTTTCAGTCTTTAGTTTGATTTATACATGAGTAAGATATGACGATTTAGACTGCCAATGCTATGACATGCTGTCCTACAGCTGAGAATGTTGTGTCTCCCTTGGGAAAAAATTGATTTCTCCAAGACTGAGTCTGCTGTACCCCTGCCATTGTGGGTATCTACTAATAGCCCCTAATGCCGCAAGACCCACCAACAGAGGTCTGGGCAGAAGATACTAAACTCTTATCAATGACCTGGATGGCTCCCAGTCTCCCTTGACCAGAAATAACCAAGAACAAACATGCCACGCCCCTCTCCCTCTGGGTCTTGGCAAAGGGCTATACTGACCTTGGTGACATCGGCTGCTGTGCATTGCAGGGAAAGTATGACGTCTGGGAGTGGTGATAGCAACAGAGACCCATCTGTTCTTGTCACTGACTGATGATCTCTGCTGTGGGCTGCCCCACTGAGTACTTTGGCCTGACTTGTTTTGAGGGCCTGAGACTGGGGACACATGGCTGAATCCCCGGCAGGGCTCATCTTCAAGGTACTGTGGTTCGCGTCCAGTGTTAATGTTCTGGGGATCTGGTAGACGGACAGTGAGGTGGCTGCAATGCCCCCGTTATCCACCAGAGACTCCCCAATCTCCCAGGACCGAATGTTGCTGGGTGTCTTGGAGGCATACACACCCTGGCCCTCAACTCTTGTCTCAAAATGCACATGTCTGCCCTTCTTGTGACCAGGGAAGGCTGGGCTCCAGGGGAGGCCACAGGTGCTGGGTCTGAAGTGTACACTGTGCCAGCTCGTTTTGGGAAGGCCATGTGAGCCAGAGACAAGACCATCAGCCCCACTGACGTGGCGTCCACGGCACTGGGCCAAGTTCTGTGCGATCGTGCTGCTCTTTGTAAGGAACAAGGCCTTGGTGCCCTGCGGGGAGCTGGCATCCCTAAGAGAGAAGGAAGGGAAGAGATGGGGTGAAAGGAGGTTAGGACTGCCCTGAGGATGCTGCGTGAAGCCAGCTGTTGTGGAAAAACACAGAGGTTGACCTTGCATCTGCCACTGACTAACTGTGTGACCTTGAGCAGGTACTTTCTTAACTCCAATTCACGCATCTGCAAAAGGAGTAAAAACACACGGACAGTTGTTTAGAAATCAGCTTCCCACATATCTAGCATATGGAGCTTCAGTCAAAGCTAGCCCTTATCCCTCCTTCCCATGGCTGGGATTAGCAGGGTTGTTCGTCTCACCCCACCAAATACCAACAAGCCAAGCACATGGCCTTCTCATTCATTGTTGTGAGTGCCACAGAATGTCCTGAAGACTAAGCTCTTACCTTCTTGTCCCCTCCTGTACAAATCCCTATGCAAGAGGCCTGGGGAGTCACGGACGACAAACCATAAAATTTTATTAGATGAGATTTTATTAACCCTATATGATGTGACTGACCTTCCACCCTGACTCTGGCATAATATCACATGACAGATAAAACAGGAAATTTAAAAACTGTCCCCCCAGATGTTTCTTTGACTTATTTTGAATGGCCCTGCAAAACAGTCTTTTTGGAGGGAAAAAGTTGCATCTGTGAAGAATCTCCATTAACACAATCAGATTCATCCCCCTTCCTTCCCCTTCTGGATCCAGGAGAAATGAACAAAACACCTTTAAAATCTGAATTAGAGACTTTTTTCATCTATTCTCTGTTAAGGCTGCCACCTATGGTGTTTCAACTATATAATAAGAACCTTGGTCCCATACTCTCCTTATCTTAACTCAGACATTCCTTTCACTGATTTCAGGTCTTTAGACAATAGCTGAACTCTCTCAACCAACTGTCAAGTCAAGGTTCCCCAAAACTCACCTGTGACTTGTAAACATCCCAAGACGCCCTGCCTTTTCAGGCCAAACCCATGTATACCTTCACTGCATTGATTATAGTCTACCTACAATTCCTGTCTCCCCGAAAGGTATAAACCCCATCTGTAACCCAACTGCCCTGGAAACTTTCTCAGAACCTTGAGATTTGTGTAACCTGTGCTGCAGTTACTCATACTGGCTCAGAAGTCTCTGTAAACATGTTTTTGACAGTATTTGGATATTTCTGTCCACGATACTCAAATGAATACCAGGCTGTGTGACACTAAAAAGAATGCTAAAGGTAGAGTCATAAAGCAGCAGACAAATGATTTCATCTCTCTTAGTTTCAGTTTTCCACTGTAAAATAAAACAGCTAAGGGGTGTGGATGCTGTAAGTTATAAAACTCTGTTCATGGGCTCACGCCTGTAATCCCAGCACTTTGGGAGGCAGAGGCAAGAGGACTGCCTGAGCCTGCAGGTTTGAGATCAGCCTGGGCAACATGGTGAGACCTTGTCTCTACAATAAGTAAAAAAAAAAAAAATTAGCTGGGTATGGTGACACATGTCTATTGGAAGGCTGAGGCAGAAGGATCACCTGAGCCCAGCAGGTCGAGGCTGTGGTGGCCATGAGCAGCGTACCACTGCACTCCAGCCTGGGCAACAGAGTGAGACTCTGAGTCAAAAAAAAAAACACTATTCAAACCTCAGCTATAGGTTTATTTTCTACTAAGTATTATAGTTTGTTGAGAGGCATTTAGAGAGAGAAATATCTCTTTCCAGAATTGTGAAAACCTGTAGAAACATGATCTGAGAGTCAACAGAAGCAGGAAATATTCACAGCTCTGCTACTGAAGAGCTCGGCGATCTTGGTGAATTCAATCTACAGTTTAGAACTCAGCTCTTCACATACAAACTGATGAAGATGGAACAAGTGAAAGTTCACAAAAGAACAAATCTTGCTTCCCCAGGACAACTGGGATTTTAATCCATCTGTAATCCAGATGGAGTTTTGGAGCCCCTGCTGTGTGACAGGAATGGACTCAGAAAACCAGAAAAGCAGCCAAGTGTGCAAAAAAGAGCAGGACAGAGATAAGGTTAATTGGGTTCTAATCCTGCCTTCTGTCACTTATTGGATGTGAGCCTCAGGGGTATCACAGTAGCACAGTAAAGTGTGAAGAAAAGATTGTATAACAGGAATGAGAAGGCCTGGGTTTCAATCTGCCCCTGTCATTTATAAACCATGAGCCTCAGGTGTCTCATCTATAAAATAGAGGTAAGTGATCTACTCTGCCTCTCAGTGCATTTCACTGCTTCTAGTGACATTAGGTATGAAAATATTCTCATAGTCACCAGGAAGTGATTTATTAACACAGTCATATCTTTATTTGACTTAATGTTCAAAGCATGGTTTTGCTATATCTAAGTTAAATAAGGTGACTGGTAATGTGCTTGCTGTGGAAGTAAATGGGAACTAGCTCTAGCCAAGCCTATCAGCACCGTGCATTTGTGTACTCTACACAGGGAATAAAATTTCCTAAAAGGGCACGGGTTCTGCACCCATGAGAGAACTGGTGGTGTTGGGAAAATAAAGACCCCTGTGTCAGAACAGGGAGGCCTTGTGGGGAACTCTGTGACGATGGACATGTTTTATGTCTGTGTTGGCCCCTTCAGTGGGATTAGTCACATGTGCCTCCTGAGCTCCAGACCTGTGGCTTGTGCAACTAAGGACCTGAATTGTAAGTTGCATTCCGTTGTAATTAACTTGTATTTAAACAGCCTCCTGAGGAGAGTAGCTACCATATGGAATAGCGAGGCTCAGAGCACAAGTCAGCTACAGATCTGCTCAGCAATGACAAGGTTTTATAGCTATCTAAATAAACTGACTTTGCTATTTGCTTGTCCAAAACTTTAGTCCCTATTGCCACTTTCTTCCAAATAACACAAAAATTTTTATGGCA
Source organism: Carlito syrichta (assembly GCF_000164805.1). NCBI lineage: Eukaryota > Metazoa > Chordata > Mammalia > Primates > Tarsiidae > Carlito > Carlito syrichta. The sequence goes on from NW_006959660.1 coordinate 6,706, forward strand.
AGATTTTTGATAATGATAAGGTTTCTATGAAACCCATTTATGACTTTGTAACAATAGAGATAATGCTAATAGAAAGGTTACTTGGCAAAAAATATGTTTTGTTGTATATGTTTTATTTCCCTCATCTCTGAAATTTAAAACACAGTGACTGAAAAGTCCTGAGTCCTGTAAGGGATGGCTCACTCCTACTGGCCATGGTTGTCCCCTACCTGGCATGACCTGCTCTCTGTCTGACACTCTGGTGGGAAAAGAGACACTCCCGAGGTGCCTGGGTGGACCCAGTCGGTTGCCCATGGTCAGGCACAGGGGCCTCAGAGGTGTCCTCAGCTGGCTGGCTCGACTGCAGTGGGGCTGAGACAGCTCGTTCCCAGAGGAGAGGCTGACTGGATATGCAGCGTTCAGTTTGAGTAGAGCAGGCTCCATGGCTGGCTAAGGAACCATTTCCTGGGGGGTCTGCAAATGAGACAGGAAGGAAAGGTAAGCTTGTCTTCAAGTGGGTTCTTGGAGGCACAACATCATTAGAGCAGAGACAACTGTCTAGCAGTAGCATGGTCTCCCTCCCATACCCCAGGCCCCTGCTGTCCTTCTAGAGGAGGCTGGGACCTCCCATGGGATAAAGAGACGCTCTCTGTTTGCTCTGCCCTGGAGCAGCATGGAGGCCACTTCCTATGCAACTTGCACTACACCTACTCCACTCCCAGGAGGTGTGACCACTTGTAGTCTAGGAGTGTAGCCCTGTCCTCCAGGCAAGGCTAGCCTCTAGCGCCATGAGTGCCACTGCCTCCCTTTTCCGTGGTGGCTGCTCTGTCATCACCTCCCTAAAGCTAGGCTGCCCTTCCTAAGTGAGGCATGCCTACCAAAGGTGCACTCATGGAGTCCCTGGATTGTGGCTTCTGCTTCAAAGATAAAAGCACAAGTGCATTTGGATCCATCCCCCAGGAATGGACCCCAAACCCCCTGCCTGACCATCCAAGTTTCCCTAGGGTCGGATAATGTTTTGGTGCTGGTTATGACAGCTTTCTGAGGTTCTCCAAATCATAGCAGATACATCTTTCTATCTGGCCAAATTCAGGCTGCGGTATTCTCTATTCTGGGCAGGACCGGGTCCTTAGGGCTCTGGCGCAGCCTTCCCTCTCCAGCCGTGTCTGACACTGGGAAGGATAGCTGTCTGTCTGGGAACAGCAGAAAAGGTTGTGGGTCCCTGGGAGAGACCTTGCCTGGCAGCTATGGGGACCTCCAAGGCGCGCCCATGCGGGTCTCACTGTAAGAAGATGTCTGCTGACAGAACCACAGTTGCACTGCCCAGTCAGAACTGCAAGATGAATGCCCTAACAGGTGGGAGAGAGGGTCTGTGCCTGGCCGGAGCCATCACAGCCCAAGAGTGAGCACAGCTACTGCCCAGAAGACACGAAGGCACTGCAAAGAGCCCCTGCCGAGCAACTGTGCTCCTGCACTGCTACTGGACTTTGCGTCCTCTGTCCTCCAGTGGGCGATGCTTCAGGTTAGACTCCAGGCTTCCATGGCCTCACTGTGGTGACCCCAGCCACTCCCACGGTCCCCGGGGACCACCTGTACAATGGTGGCCCCCACATCTGAAGCTCAGCTAAGGCCTATCTTCCTGCCTTCACTTGCTGTGTGCCACCTGTCACACATCCTCAGCAGGTCATGTCCAGAACTCTGAATGTAGGCCCTTCTGGTCTTCTCAATGAGAAGCACCAGCTCCACCGTACAGTCCATGCCAAGCTGGAGCCCAGGCTGTGGCGTGACTCTTCCCTGCTTGTTACAACCATGCCCTTGTGGGACTGCTGACCTAAAGGGGTTTTTTTGCAGCTCTCTGTGTCCTTAAAATCACTCTCAAAGCTCCCTTTTCCACTTATTTCTTCAACCCATTTCTCTCTAGCACTTCCTTGGGTTTCAAACGAATTCTGGGAAAAATATTAACCTTTCTCTCACACTCTGTACATAAGTCTATCAACTGTGAGGACAGAGGTTCTCTCTGTTCTAATGGTTTTGTCCTCAGCATCAAGTCAACTGTGTGACACAATCAATAAACATGCTGTTCAAAGTAACAAAGCACGTGTCTAAAACAAAAACGACTCACCCAGCATCACTCACTGCTCCCCATGGCCTTCAGGAATGTCCGGGTTCCTCAATACGACCCCAAAAAAGCCATTTTGTCACCACCCGCTCACACCGCCTTGTCACTCAAAACCCTTCACGTCCCCACGTGGAAGGTGTGGGCTATGAGACGGATGAGGGCAGAGTCCTCACTGTGTCGCCCCATCCTGCCACCTGTCGTCCTTCATGCCCCTATGGCATGCGTGGGCTCTGAGCAGCGACGGGAGAGGAGTCACCTGTCCTCGCTGTGTCACAATCCACTTGTCCTGCCTTGTCACCCATCATCCCCCAAGGCCCCTTGATGAGAGAGAAATCACCTCACACGGCAAAAGACGTGACCAGACTCTTCTCAAAACAAGACACACGAGTGGCCAACAGACATGTTAAAAAGTGCTAAACGCCAGGCTCGGTGGCGCAGCCCGTAATCCCGGGCCTTGGAGGCTGAGGGGACTGAACTGCCTGAGCCCGCGGGTTCGAGACCCGCCTGGGCAGCTTGGCGAGACCTCATCTCTACAACAAATCAAAAAATCAGCCAGGCGTGGTAGCGCACGCCTGTAGTTCCAGCTACTTGGAAGGCTGAGGCGGAAGGATCGCTGGAGCCCAGCAGGTCGAGGCTGCGGGGGCCGGGAGCGGCCACTGCACTCCAGTCTGGGCGACAGAATGAGCCTCCAACTCAAAATAAAATGCTAAACATCATGAATCTTCAGAGAAATGCAAATCAAAACCACAATGAGATACCATCTCATACCAGTCAGAATAGCTAATATTAGTAAGTCAAAAAACAACATATGCTGGTAAGGGTGTGGAGGAAAGGAAATGCTAATTTGCTGTTGGTGGGAATATAAGTTCAGCTCTTGTGGAAAGTGGTTTGGAGATTTCCCAAGGAACTAAAAGCAGAACTGCTATTTGATCCAGCAATCCCCCTACTGGGTATCTACCCAAAAGAACATGAACTGTTTTACCAAAAAGACACTTAAATTCATATGTTCACTATGGCAGTATTCATAACAGCAAAATCATGGAGCCAACTTAGGTGCCCATCAATGGTGGACTAGATAAAGAAAATGTGGTACATATAAATCATGGAACACTACACAGCCATAAAAATAACAAAATCATATCCTTTGCAGCAGCATGGATGCAGCTGGAGGTCATTATGCTGAGCGAGTCAATGCAGAAACAGAAAACTCAATACCACATGTTCTCACTTATAAGCAGGAGATGAATACTGGGTACATATGGGCATAAGGATCGGAACAACAGACAGTGGGGACTCCTTGGAGGGAGGAGTGGGGCTGAAGAACTATCCAAGGGATACCATGTTCACTATACAAGTGACGAATTCCATAGAAGCCCAAACCTCCTCATCATGCAGCATACCCGTGAAAAAAACCTCCACACATACCCCTGCATTAAAAAATAAAAACAAAAAACAAACCACAAATGACCCCAACTAAACAAACCCACAAATAAGGGGTCAAGTGCAACTGTGCAGGGTGACGTGAAGTGGGCAGGCCAGTGGAGGGACCCAGTTGAGGCCTCCATGGAGGTGACTGACAGGGTAACAGGGCACTGGTGCAGGAGAGCTCAGGGAAATAAAAGAGGTAGAGGGCTGAGCATGGCTGTGACGTCCAGGTGCCTGAAGAAACACCACAAATGCCTTTGGCGTCCTCACAACCCAACACTTCTCAGTTTTTCATCTAAGGATAGTTAGGGCTAGGGTCCCTCTGATATTTGACCAACTTCCTATTACCCCTCTACCAGAGAGGACAGCCTGGCTGCAGCAGCTCTCCTTGCTGAGGACGTGAGGGCCTCATCACATCAGAGCCCCTTCTAAGCAAGGTCTGTGTCGGCTCTTGTACCTGTCCTCTCCTCAACCTGCTTGAAGCCGCAGATCTGGCAGATGCTCTGGACCCACTTGTTCATGTCCTCCCTGGTCTCAGCCACTAGGTAAAAGGTGCGCTCACTGGTCTTGATGTCAAACATAAAACCCTTCTGCAGCTGCTTCTTGTTGAGGTTCAATGTCACGCCTGCATCCAACTGGTCACAGAAGTTCAGATCGATGACCCGCAGGGGCTTCTTGGAGCGATTGTTCTTATAGTATTCCAGAACATCTGATTCCTCGCTGGTCTGGCCCCTCCTCAGAATGAACCAGCGTTTTCTCCAGGCCTAAATCCCACCAAGAAGGAGTAAGAAAACAGAAAACTTAATTAGTTATTACAAAGTTTTTAAAGGATTCTGAGACATCACAAAGTTAAGGATGAACACCAGGACCTGCACGAGGCCTATGTCTCCCATTTGCAAATCTCCAAAATTTCAAGAATGGAAGATGACTTTAGAATATATGTTAGCGCAGCATTTCACTGTGGCAGGAAGGTGTTATCACTATGAAATAAAACATGCATTTTCCATGTTGTAGACCAGGAGGTTAGGTGAGGATACATCAGAGCAAGCCTTCCACTAGGCTTGAACACGATGCACAGCACTCAACACACAGCACTTTTTAGACAGAGTAGAAATTGCAAAACCATATCTTAGTTTATAGATGGCAACCCCTACTGGGGCCTGGTGTTAACTCAGAAGCAACAGTGTCAGAAACAAAAGTAGTAGCAATAAAACAATTTTCCCAACTTTTAGTAAATGTGTTTTTTACCAAATCATGATGCTTTAGAAGAATCACAGAGAAACCCTTTTAGAACTTCTCTGAAGCGCATGACTTCAGGACTTTTTACAATCTCATTCACTGCTATATCCCTAGTACCTACCACAATGTCTTACACATACTAAGCGCTCGATATATATTACAGAACAAATAAACTCCTTATACCATTCCACACCACAGAATTTAACACTTGATGGCATATCCCCTCAGGCTGTCTTCCACCTCTTCAGCACGCTGAGTGTTCCATGAGCAGATGCCACACACAGTGCTAAAAGGAGTGCTCTATATAGACAGGAGAGAGAACTGGGAGTCTGTGCTTGACTACTGGCTCACTGTGTGACTTTTAATTAAATCATTCCCTCTTTGGATCTTGCCTCGCTGTGTAATAAGAGTCACCTCTCCCACCACCTGCTCTACCCATCTCACAGAGTTGATGCCAACAAGCCCAACCACTTCATTTACAACCATGAAGCACAGCCAGTACCAAGGACTGGTTTAGTAAGCAAAGTTCTCCAGGTCCCAGGAGACCTACACTACGTGAATCCCACCACCTTCCCCTCTCACCTCTCACCCCATCCTCATTTCCCTCTTCCTCCAACTTTGTTTCTGTGATTGCTCTTATAATCACACCCTTGCTTCTTTTGCCATTCCTTTTACTTACCTGGCAAAACCACAGCTCCGAGTGAAGCCTAGCCCTCTGCACACCCCTCTGTGCCCCCTCAGCTGTGCTG
>NW_006959661.1:0-808 GCF_000164805.1 Carlito syrichta
CTCTTGCATTTTCTAAGGTTCTTATAGTTTGAGGTTTTACATTTAGGTCTTTGATCCATTTCGAGTTGATTTTTGTGTATGGTGTTAGATGGGGGTCCTATTTCAATCTTCTGCATGTTGTCAGCCAGTTTTCCCAGCACTATTTACTGAATAGGTTCTCCTATTCTGTAGGTTGTTGGTAGAAGATTGATCGAAGATAAGTTGGTTGAGAAATTGAGGTTTTGCTTCAAGAATCCTTATCCTGTTCCACTGGTCCATATTCCTATTCTTGTACCAACACCAGGCTGTTTTGGTTATTGTAGCTCTACAGTAAAATTTAAAGTCTGAATGTGTGATACCTCCTGGTTTGTTTCTTTTGTTAAAGATTGTTTTGGTTATTTGTGGTCTTTTATTTTTCCATTTGAATTTCTGTGTTTTCATTTCAGTGTCTGAGAAGAATGATATTGGTAATTTAATGGGTATTGTACTGAATCTATAGATTGCCTTTAATAGGATGAACATCTTAACAATGCTGAGTCTTCCTGTTCATGAACATGGAATAATTTTCCATTTGCTTGTGTCTTGTCTTTCTTCGAGCAGTGTTTTGTAATTTTCATCATAAAAGTCTCATGAATCTTTTAATTTCTGTTTTGATTTCTGTGTTAACCCAATAGTTGTTCAACATCATGCTGTTCAGTGTTCATGTCTTTGCCAGTTTTGGGAGAATTTTGTTTGTTCTGGTATTTACTTTTATTTCACTGTGATCTTGGAAGGTCCATGGAAAAATTTGAATCTTATAAAATTTGTTTATGCTTAATTTATTCTCGAG
>NW_006959662.1:0-396 GCF_000164805.1 Carlito syrichta
GGAATCAGACCATTTCAAACAGAGTTCTACAAACACAAATGTCTTGAAGCTAGCAGAAAAATAATAAAGGCAAAAACCCCACTCAGAGCCCAAATGACCTTTGCTGCTACTCATTTAACAAAATATTTCAAAGAAATTCAAAACTGACTTTTCTGCACCACATCTCATGGCTGTATTTCTGCCCATGGATCTAATCAACAGAGCTCTCATTGTGCTGGGAACGTGGCAAAAGAAGAGAAGAAAGAAAAGTTTTGTTTAGCAAAACCTGAGAAATGACACAAAATAAGAAAGAAAAAAAGTCAGTTTCAGGCAAATAGCTACCTGAAAACAAATATTTTTTTTTTTTGTTTGTTTGTTTTTTTTTTTTTTGACCTTTTTTTTTTTTTTTTTTTTTTT
>NW_006959663.1:0-653 GCF_000164805.1 Carlito syrichta
GCCTCGACCCACAATACTCTGGCGAACCTTTCCCACTGGCCTTCCAAGGAGCCAGATCGACAGGCATGCTCCACTGCACACAGCACATTTGGGAGGGAGCGTAGGGACGAGGTGTTGCCTACATGCCCGGGTTTATCTCAGAACCTTGGGCTCATACCAGCCGCTGGCCTCAACCTCCCAAAGCACTGGGATGATTAGGTTGAGGTCTCGAGCCTGGCCTCGATCCTTCATCAAAAATGAACCACAAGGCCAGTCACGGTGGGCCATGACTGGAATTCCAGTGCTCCAGTGGGAGGCCAAATCAGGAGGATGACTGTAACCCATATCTCAAGGTCAACCCTGGACTCACATGGAGACCCCATCTCTGCACCCATCCAAACGGGTTCTGGGAACATAGTGCCTATCATCCCAGCCACTCCAGAGGCTAAGGTGGGAGGATCACCAGAGCCCGCGATTTTGAGGCTGGCAGTGAACAAAGGTCGTGTCTCCGGGCACCAGCCTGGGTCACAGAGACAGACCCTGTCTCCAAAAACATCAGAATCATAAACAAATTCTCAACTGTGCATGGTGTGTTCAGAGGGTGACTGGCTTTATAGTCAGAAAAAATGGAACTTGGGGGGAACAAATGTCCCTGGGTGTGGGATGGGTCCTTG
>NW_006959664.1:0-422 GCF_000164805.1 Carlito syrichta
ATGTATTTAGTATCCACATAAGGGATGATACTTTTTTCCCTTCAATTCCTAAATGACTGAATCAAAAGAGGTGTTTTTGGTACCTCTGATGTACTAGTACTTGCTGTGTGTATGTGTGTGTGTGTGTGTGTGTGTGTGTAAAGTTGTCATCTGCCCCCCAAAAAACCAACTTATACTTATATTACTGAGGAAACATTTAAAAAGTCTAAATAATATTTTATTCATTTTATCTAATGACCTCCTTCTTTGTTATAGATTAACCATTTTCTCTAGCAACTTATCTGCCCAGATCTCCTCTGGATTCCTTTAACAGGTTGGCTAGAAGCAGCAAGGCCTCTTGTCACTTTTAGCTCTCCCTTTTGTAGTTACTATAATGACCATCGCCTTTCCAGATGTCCTTCCTGTTCAATTGCTATATTTTC
>NW_006959665.1:0-937 GCF_000164805.1 Carlito syrichta
CTAGCTACTTAAAAAGCTGGTCACATCAGATGGGTCATCAGATGGCTCACTAGTTATTTCAGTTAGTTACATCAATCAGCTAGCTAGATAGTTAGGCAATTAAGTTAGCTGACTATCCAGCTGGTTAGTATTTAAGTCAGCTAGTTAATACAGCTGGCTTGCCAGCTTGCAATCCAGGTAGCTAGATAGTTACGTCAGTTGTCTAGCCAGCTGACTAGTTAGTTTAGTCACCTAATTAAGTCAACTGACTAGACATCTTGCTCCCTAGGTATCCTGCTAGTTAAGTCAGCCGACTAGACAACTGACTAGTTAGATAAGTCACCCAGTTAATTCAGCTGGATAGACAGCTGGCAAGCTATGTAGCAAGCTAGTTAATTCAACTGGCTAGAAAGCAGGCCAGCTAGTTAAGACAGCTAGTTAAGTCAGCTGACTAGCCAGCTGACTGGCTAATTAGTAACCTAGTTAAGTCAGTTGGCTAGCCAGCTGACTAGCTATTTAAGTCATTTAGTTAAGTCAGCTGGCTATCCAGGTGGCTAGAGAACTAGAGCGCTAGTTAAGTCAGCTGGCTATCCAACTGCATATGTAGTTAAGTCAGCTAGTTTAATCACCTGGCTGACGAGCTGCCTAGCTCGTTAATCACCTATTTAAGTCAGGTAGCAAACCAGCTGGATAGCTAGTTAAATCACCTCATAAAATCAGTTGGCTAGCCATCTCCCTAGCTAGTTAAAAAGCTAGTTATTTCAGATGGCTAGACAGCAGGCTAGCTAGTTATTTCAGCTAGTTTAATCAGCTGGCAAGCTAGGTAGCTAGCTAGTTAAGTCAGCTATTTAAGTCAGCTGTGAGGGCAGCTGGCTAGCTATGTAACTTGCTAGTTAAGTCAGCTAGCTAGACAGGTAGCCGGCTTGATAAATCACCTAGTTAATTCAGCTGGATAGCC
>NW_006959666.1:0-358 GCF_000164805.1 Carlito syrichta
CTGTGTTGATTGAGAAAAGGTTGTATATATGCACAAGAATATTATTCAGCCAAAAAAAAATTAAAGAATCCAGCAATTTCAACCTTATGATTGAAACTGTAAGACATTATGCTAAGTGAAGTGAGCCAGGCACACACACAAGAATATTGAGTGGCCAGGCTCAGTGACTCAGTCTGTAATCCCAGCACTTTGGAAGACTGAGCCGAGTGGAATACTTGATCCCACGGGTCTGAGACCCTCCTGGGGAACTTGGCGAGACCTCATCTCTACAACAAATAAAAAAATTAGCTGGGTGTGGTAGCATGCACCTGTAGTTCCAGCTACTTGGAAGGTTGAGGCAGAAGGATCGTTGGAGCCC
>NW_006959667.1:0-1070 GCF_000164805.1 Carlito syrichta
CCCATCTCCACCCCCATCAAAACAGGTGGTCTTGGGTCAAGGTACATGTTGTCCTGGCCACTCCAGAGACTGAGGTGGGAGGCTCACCGGAGCCCACAATGTCAAGGCTGGCAGAGATCAATGGTCGTATCCCTGGGCCCCAGCCTGGGCCACAGAGTCAGACCCTGTCTCCAAAAACATCATAATCATACACAGATTCTCAAATGAGCATGGTGTGCTCACAGGGAAACTGGCTTTAGAGCCAGAAAAAATGATATTGGGGGTGAGGAAATGTCCCTGGGTGAGAGATGTATCCCTGGAGTTTCTTGGCAAAAGGTCGTGGTTGTGGACACGAAGGGTCGGCCTCTCTGGGCACATTTCTCCCCTCAGAGAGGAGACTCAGCAACAAACCAGCCAGGGAACCTCAGGAACTCCTGCACCAAAGCGGGGCAGTCATTTGGGGTGTTGGGTCTGGAAGGTGCCAAGCTTGGGGGATCCTCACATAGGGGTCGGGGTATGAAGGACTGTGGCATGCAGCTTTGCAGAGGAATGTTTTTGTTTGTTTATTTATTTATTTATTTTCTTTCCTCACTAGTTTGACCAGGTTGCTCTCAAAATGGCCAACTCAGGCCGTCCTCTTGGCTTGGACCTCCCAAACTGCTGCGATACCAGGATTTCCATTTTGTCGACATCCTGGTCTTTCTGCCTGGTCTTGAACTCTGGGGTGGAGCGATCCTCCCACTGATTCTTGTCCTCACACAAGGTTTTCTGGATTTTGCTTGGGGTCTAGGTGAGGACTTGCAATGGTGTCCAGCCTAGTCTCGAGCTTATGGGTTCTGGCCATCTTCCTGTCTCGGCCTCCTTGAGTGCCAAGGAGACATGCAAGAATCACTGGCCATCTCAGTCCCCCTGAAGGTTTGAGAGTCATGCCCCCCTTTCCGTGAGGCAACCCCTGGGAGGAGGTAGGGGTTTCATTCTTGAGAATGAGGGCAGGAGGTGGGGTGGGCACCCCGGTGGAGACCTACCCCTGGGCCAGGTGCTCCCCTGTACAGGGATCAGCGGCAAATCTGGCCAACCTATCTGGGGTCCTG
>NW_006959668.1:0-7216 GCF_000164805.1 Carlito syrichta
AATACCAGTATGTTCCCTGTACCCCACCCTCCCTATTCACCCAATCTCTCCACAAGTGACTTTGGTTTTTGTTTGTTTCCCTGGATGAAAAAAGTTCTTAAAGGGAAATGTTTTGCCAATGTGGAAAAGGTGAAACAAAAATGGGAGAAGCACTAAAAAACATAAACAGTGAATTGTTAAAAACTGATTTGAGCAGTGGAAAACACTTCTTAAAAGTTATATTGCATAAAATGAAGAGTACTTTGAAGGTGACTGAAGTTTAAACAAGAATAAATAAATAATTATTATAAACAATGTTTCTGTGATCAATATATTTAGCTTGGTATACTGAATTGATAGATTTTGGGGTCTGCATTTCCAACAAAAGTGCAAACTCTTCAGTGATACCATATATTCATTAATCTCTGAATCTATAAATCCTTAGAATAGAAGATATATCCTTAGTACTCAAAATAATCTGTTGGAACTGAGGTTTTAAATATTTGCTTCACATAATACAATGTTAGATTTTACTGAATGTTTTTAGCAATGAGATAGTTTGGTGAAAATGGTATTTAAGAAAGATGGTTCTGGCTACAATATCTATTCTGACTTGAAGAAAGGGAAGCATCTAGAAGTGATTGATGCCAGTGCAAAAACATACACAATGAAATTATAGAAGAAATGATTGGTTTAGGAATTACACTGAAAGGTTAAAAAAAGCATGAATAGATCCATTTTGAAAATACATATTTACTCCACATGTATCTTAATGGTATAAATTCAAAATAGAGGCATTATATTTTAAGGTAGTTTTCAATAAGCTGATCAAAGATTTAAAGCAGAGTAGAGAGAATTAGAATTAGCTCAGTGAAGACTCAAATGAGAAGACTAAATGAAAGGTACCCATATCTTACAAATGCATTGCTATTTAATATTTTGCGTTATTTAATACAAAATGAAGATAGTTTTACATTGTTACTATCTAGTCACCAAGATGTAAGTTATTATTTTTTGTCATTTTAAACAATTTGTGTCTTCCACACACATTTATTGAGCACCTAGCATGTGGACTATAAATGTCCAGGGTGCTGATAGAGAAGCATGATTCACTTGAGCTTGAAATGGATCATTTTAGGATTTACACATGGGTATACTAAAGGGAACAAGGCTGAGAGTGTGGAGAGTATGAGCACAGTTATTTTAGTTGTTCCAGTGAAAGGTGACAGAGACCAGATAAATGTACTTGTTTCTTGGAATTTTCTTGGATACTTTTCATGCATTTTCCTCCTTTAAGAAACTTCTAGTGATTTATTTTGTTTTCATTTCTAGAAACATAAATCAACTGAGTTAATATTTATTTGTTTTTGTTTTTTATGACGACAATATTTCTTCAAAAGATTATCTATTGAGACAATATGAAACTAGTTGTTTTCTCTGTTTTCCATTAACTTTTGTTTACTGGTTTATAGGAGAACACTGAATCATCTTCTTACACTAAATTCAGTGTTTTAAATGGTTCTTTCATGTTTTCATAAGTATTCCTTGCAACTTACCAATAATAGACAATTAAAATTATTTGCCAATAGACATTCTTAAATAGACAGTGCCATTTTGGTGTTAAAATTTAGTTTACCAATAATATCAATATTATATGGGTAAAGGTAAAATTGACAGTCTTGTATTTAAAGTTTGTTACATAGTTCATACTTTATTTGAAAACTGCAGACATTTATCTCGATTAATGTTGATTAGTACAATACATAAGATAGACTAATACATTTTCTGAGAGCCGATTGTTGTAAGAATTGATTAGCATTTACTCTGAACCTAAGAAGTTATGCTTCATTAAACTATATTCAGCTTAAAAAATATAGTGAAATAGTAAAAATAAGACAACCATAATTTTCTCTAAAATTGAAAACAAGAAACACAAATACTTATTGTTATTCTCACTCTTTGTCTCTATATATGTTTATGTAAAAATTTGTTTCACAATTTTGTGAGACTATCATCTTGCAAATATTAAAATACTCTTGTGAACTTTGATTTTTCTTTTCCTCTTTTTGTATTGAATTGTATTGTAGTTGTTTTAGAATAAAAATATAACCCCATACTCATACATTACTAACTTAAATTTCTTGATAGCTGTCATTAAAGAAGTAGACATTAGTCAGTGTGAAGGAACTTTGGTATGCTTCCTCTTTGATGTTTAAATTCTTTATAGACTTACATTAACTTTTTTCTCCCTTTCTATTCCACTTTAAGTAATGTTTCATTTAATTTCATTTAATGCTTCATAATGTCACTGTAAATCAGATACACATGTTTTGGATAGTCCCATCCTTTATAGGGACATTACTCTATGAATTTGAATTTATACAATACACAGAATATCATTACAATTCCCTTTTTACCATACCCTCTCCAGCAACTGTTATTTTTTGAGTTATTGATGATTGCCATTAGCAGCCATGCAAATCATTATGTACTCAAGTCCTGAGGGAAATAAATCTGTGTCTTGAGAAAATTAGTCAGCAAAGTCCTTCAATAGTTACAGGCAGGAGTCATAATAAAATTCAAACTCCTTATAGAAACCTTACCTTGATTTGAACTCTATCCTTACCTCTTTATGGTCCAGTCTTAAATGAAATTCTTTAATACTCTTGACAATCTGTGCGTCTGTGATTGGCATCATCCTCTCTGCCCTCCGAACTTTTACTCCACCTATTTAACTCTTGCTACTCCTTCAAGTATCCATTCAGAGGTTAATTTCTGGTGAGATAATAATAGTAATGCCTCATATGAGAGGGGGTGTTATTTACAAAAATATTGTGCATTTATCTTCCATATTTAAACTTCAGTCACCTTCAATGTACTCTCCATCTGATGTAATAAACCTATCAAGATGCTTTTTCTACTATTCAAAACACCTTTTGAAATCAGTTCTGATGCTTTTTAAAAATATTTACTACCATTAATCCCATCTCTCTTCCCCACCCCTGCCCATAGTTTCCCATCACTGTCAGTCATTTTCTTATGGTAATACGTTGGATGATCAAGGTCCACTTATGGTAATACGTTGGATGATCAAGGTCCACTATATGAGTGAGAACATGTGATACTCAGATCTTTGTTTCTGTGAGAGGTCACTCAGTATTATAGACTCTAGTTTCATTCAAATTGCTGCAAAATTCATGATTTTGTTCTTTTTTATGGCTGTGTAGTATTCCATCATGTATATGTACCACATTTTTTAATCCAGTCCTCTTTTGATGGACAGCATAGTTGCTTCCAGGGTCTTACTCCTATGAACAATACTGCAATAAACAATCATGTGCAGGGATCTTTTTGATAGAGTGATTTGTGTTCTTCAGGGTATGTTCCCAGTAGGGAGATTGCGGGGTCATATGAGAGGTTAATATTTAGAGCTTTTAGGAATCACCACACTGCTTTTCACAGAGGTTGCACTAGTTTACACTCCCACCAAGTGTAGAAGTGTTCCCTTTTCACCACCCGTCTCCAGCAACTGTTAATTTTTGAGTTATTGATAATTGCCATTCTGACTGGAGTTAGATGGGTTCTCAATGTGGTTTTGATTTGCATCTCCCTGATGATTAGTGAGATTGAACTGTGTCTGTTGGCTGCTTGAATGTCATCCTCTGAGAAGTGTCTGTTCATATCTTTTGCCCATTTAATGATGGGGTTGTTTGTTTTTTTTCTTTTCAGCATGTTTATGTTCCTTGTAGATCCAAGATGTTAAGCCTTTGTCAAACCTGGAGTTGGCAAATACTTTTTCCCAGTCTGTAGGCTGTCTCACTGCTCTCTTGATGGTTTCTTTGACTTTGCAGAAGCTTGTCAGTTTAATGAAGTCCCACTTGTATCTTATCTCTTATGGCCTATGGGTTTCAGGTTTTGTTCAGGAATTGGATGCCAGTTCCAATTTCCATGAGGGTATGTCCTTCATTTTCTAAGGTTCTTATGGTTTGAGGTTTTATATTTAGGTTTCTGATCCATTTGGAGTTAATTTTTTGTATGGGGATAGATATGGGTCCTGTTTCAATCTTCTGCATGTGGTCAGCCAGTTTCCCAACACCATTTACTGAATAGGTACTTCTCTCCCCAGTGGTAGATGGTGGAGGCTTTGTCGAAGATGAGTTGGTTGAGAAATTGAAGTTTTGCTTCTGGAATCTCAATTCTATTCCATTTGTCTATATAGCTGTTCCTATACAAATACCAAGCTATTTTGATGATTGTAGCTTTATAGTAAGGTTTGAAGTCTGGTAATGTGATACACCTGCTTTTTTTTTTTTTTTTTTGCTGAGGATTGTTTTGGCTATTCTTGGTCATTTCTGTTTCCATATGAATTCCTGTATTGTTTTTTCTAGGTCTGAGAAGAATGTTGCTGGTAATTTGATGGGTATTGCATTAAATCTGTAGATTGCCTTAGGTAGGATGGACATATTCACAATGCTGATGCTTCCAATTCATGAGCATGGGATATTTTTCTACTTGTTTGTGTCATCTTTGTTTTCTTTGAGCAGTGTTTTGTAGTTTTCATTGTAAAGTTCTTTCATATCTCTGGTTAGGAAGATGCCAAGGTATTTCATTTTTTTGTGGCTATTGTGCATGGAATTGTGATTTCTATTTGGGTTTCTGTTTGTTTATTATTGGTGTAAAGAAATGCGATTGTCTTTTGCACATTTATTTTATATTCTGAGACTTGTCAAAGGCCTTTATCAGTGTAAGGAGGTTTTTGACAGATTCTCTTGGGTTTTCAAGGTACACAATCATGTCATCTGCAAAGAGAGATAACTTGACTTCCTCTTTTCCTATTTAAATACCCCTGATTGTCTTCTCTTTTCTGATTGCTCTAGTCAGGACATCCAATACTATATTGAACAGGAGGGGTGAGAGTGGGTATCCTTGTCTCGTTCCAGTTTTCAGGGAAAATGTTTCCAATTTTTGCCTTTTTAGGAGTATGCTGGCTGTGGATTTCTCGTAGATGGCTTTTACTATTTTGAGGTATGTTCCCTGTATGCCTAGATGTTCGAGGGTTTTTATCAAGAAGGGTGCTGGATTTTATCAAAAGCTTTTTCTGCATCTAATGATATAATCATGTGGTTTTTGTTTTGATGTCTGTTGATGTGTTTAATTACATTTATGGTTTTACGAATGTTGGACCAGCCTTGCATCCCAAGAATGAAGCTTATTTGGTCATGATGGATGATTTTTGAGATGTGTTGTTGAATCCGGTTTACTAGGATTTTGTTGAGAATTTTAGCATCTCTGTTCATCAAAGATATTGGCCTGTAGTTCTCTTTCTTTGTTGAGCCTTTACCTGGCTTGAGTATCAATGTGATGTTAGTTTCTTGAAATGATTCTGGGAGAGTTCCATCTTTCTCAGTCGCCTGGAATACCTTCAGTAGGATTGGTATCAGTTCCTCCTTATATGTCTTGTAGAATTCTGCTGGAAAGCCATCTGGTTCAGGGCTTTTTTTGTAGGTAGTTTTCTTATTACATAGTCAATTTCCTTGATTGTTATTGGTCTATTTAGGGTCTCAATTTCTTCTTGTTTCAACCTAGGCCAGTTGTGTGATGACAGAAAGTCCTCCATTTCCTTAAGGGTTTCAAGTTTGTTTCCATACAAGTGTACATCGTAGTCTCTAATGATCTTTTGTATTTTTTCAGGGTCAGATGTGACTTCATTTTTGTGTTTCTGACTGTGCTTATTTGGGCTTTTTCTCTCTTTTTCTTGGTCAGTCTAGCTAGGGGACCATTGATCTTGTTTATCCTTTCGAAGAACCAGCTTTGTGTTTCATTGTTTCATTGATTTTTTTATTATCTTTTTGTCTTCTATGTTCTTTATTACTGTTATCTCAGTTATCAGCTTCTTCCTAGTTTCTTCTTGTCTCTCCTCAATTCTTTTTAATCTCTCCATTAATGTCTTAATATCTAAGTTTGTAGTTTGAGTTCAGTCATTCTGGGGGCTCTTCATTGTTTGCATTCCGAAGTCAGTTTTCTAAGTATCTGACCTCCCAGGAGCCTGGGAGATACCCACATTCTTCTTTTGATTTTTCTTCATTTGTGTAGATTTTTCTCTCTCTCTCCCCCTTCCCCTCCCCTTCTTTAATTCTGTTTTTCTGGGAAGGCGGTGTTGCTTTTGCTTCACGTGTGCAATCTCTTGTTTTTCCTTATGAGGGTCCTCTGGTTTTGTTCACTTTTGAGTTTGGAGTGTGTGCTTCAGGCTGTGCTTTTTGCAGTTTTGAGGTTTAATTGAGGGGGGAGCTGTAATTCAGAATCTATATGCTGATTCTAGCATCCACCAACAGGTGTATGAGCACACTGGAACCTATTTCCCACTGCCTTACTATCTGTCTGCACAGCAGTATGTAGGTTTGGTCCCTGGAACAAAAGGAGGTACAAAAGAGGAAAATAATGGAGGAAGGGGGTTCAATAGGAAGTTAGAAAGAGAGAAGAGTGAGAGGGAAAACAGACATACATATCAACTAACAGGTGAAAAAGAGACACAAGGCCGGAGAGAAGTAAGAAAAACATGCAAGCATAATACCCTAAAGAATACTGGTAGCTACACAAAGACAGATCAATAAAATCATGCCTTTTGATGCATTGTCCCTAACACAAACAGATGGTGTAAGTCAAAAAGCAAACAAAAGTGAGCTAAACAAACAGACAAAATGATAAAATCAAAAGTCAAAATAATAAATCAGACTAGCTCTGGAATCTTTCCTGAGTGTCTAAAGTCTCTTCAGCTCTGATCTCCAGCCTCTCCCCTTTGCTTTCATTGCAGGCAGCTAGATTTATTGATGCCTTTTATAACTTTGTTGTTGTTGCTTCACCTCTTCCACATCAACAAAACATTTGCCTCAGAGGAATTTTTCATCCTGGAAGCAAAAACAGTCTCTTGTGGTGAGACCGGGTGAATAGGGAAGATGGAGCATGGAGGTCCTACTGCTGTTGGTTAAAATCTGCTCAGCAATCAGCACAGTGTGAGCAAGATGTTGGTCTAAATTGTCCATCATGAAATGAGCAAATGAAATACTGTCCAAAAAAAATGTACTGAAGCTGAAAGCAGACTCTCATAAGAACACTAACTGGTACATTGATACTGATGGGTTCCTAGAATACTTACCTAACAGGGAAAGTCTATATTACAAGGAACCCACCCTTAAATAACAAAACAAAACAAAATAACAAAACATAATTCTGGGGGTTT
>NW_006959669.1:0-779 GCF_000164805.1 Carlito syrichta
CCAAAAAGTGAAAAGTGTTTTAAAAACATGGGAGGAAGAAGACAGGTCAGAAAGAAGAATATGAAGCATATATCTATGATGTTTTGATATTCCTTAACTTAGATTCCCCCCATCTCCACATTTGTACAGGGTAGATTGAAATAACTGCTGTTACCTGGCACAGAGTACAACAATTTTTATGTATATTACTGCATGTTTTTTCATCTGAATATAATTTACACTTTGCATTTTGAATTTCATATTTTGGTTTTCCAAGATTTTGTTTGTCCACCATTTAAGGCAATGAAACATTCATCATTAGTAACTAACAAGGTTCTGTAAAATGTTCTTAAAGCCATAGTTCTACTCCAGTAAATAACTGTTCAGATTTCTCTGTACCTTGGGCCCTGACCTGAACCCAACTGATTAAGTACAGCAAATGACGAACTGATTTCCAGCCGATAAGGAACTTGACCTCTTTCTTTCTGTCCATTGCTCTTTTCTTCTTCTATTTTTTTTTTTTGAGTTGGAGTCTCACTCTGTGGCCCACACTGGAGTGCAGTGGCCTCTCCCGGGCACTGCAACCTCGACCTGCTGAGCTCCATTGATCCTTCTGCCTCAGCCTTTCGAGGAGCTGGAATTACAGGCATGTGCTACTATGCCCTGCTGATTTTTTGATTTATTGCAGCGATGAGTCCTCGCCAAGTTGCCCAAGGCGGGTCTCGAACCCGCGGATTCAGTTAATCCACTCACCTTAGCCTCCAAAAGCACAGGATTACAGGTTGAGCAAGGGAGCCTGG
>NW_006959670.1:0-720 GCF_000164805.1 Carlito syrichta
AAATTAAGGTCAACTTGTGTGTGCCAACTAGTCAGTTGGAAATTAATGTCAGCTAACTAGTCGGCCAACTAGTTAAGTCAGATAACTACTCTGCCAACTAACTGGACTACTAGTTAGGCCAGCAAATTAATCAGGCAATTTGCTAACAGAGCTAACTAGTGGACCAACTCGTCAGTCAACTAGTTAACCCAGCTAAATAATTGGCCAACTATTCGGTCAAACTATTTATGCCAGCAAACAAGTCGGCCGAGTGGTCAACCAAGGTATTAATCCAGCTAACTAGTCGGTTGACTCATCAACCAACAAGGTAAGTCACCTAGCTAACTCATTAACCAATTAGTTAAGTCAGCAATTTATCTCATTTTCCAACTAGTTAAAACAGTTAACTAACTCGTTAACCAACTTGTTAAGTCAGGTAGCTATCTTGTTAGTCAACTAGTTAAGTCAGTTGGCTAAGTCAGCTTGTTAACCAACTAGCTAGCTAATTCAACTAGGTAAATCAGCTAGCTCACTTGTTAACTAATTACTTAAGTCAGCTACTTAAGTCTGCTTCCTGACTAGTTAGCTAATTAATTAAGTCAGCTAGTTATTCAGCTAAATAAGTAGTTAGCTAATTATTTATTTCACTAGTTTAGTGATCTAGCTAACTAGTTAAGTCTGCCAGTTAAGTCAGTTATCTAATTTTGTCAGCTGGCTAAGACAGCCAGTTAGATTGCTAAC
>NW_006959671.1:0-477 GCF_000164805.1 Carlito syrichta
GGATCGCTGGAGGCCAGCTGGTGGAGGATGCAGTGGCCAAGAGTTGGCCCCTGCGCTACGTCCTGGCCAACAGAGTAGGACTCAGACTCAGAATATTAATACCAACCACCACCACCACCACATCCACAGGCTGGGCTCAAGGTATCAGCCTGGCTTCCCAGCCTTCGGAGGTTCAGACGAGTGGACGGGCAGAGTCTGCCTGTTCAACACTAGCCTGGGACATGGTGAAAGACCTCATGTCGGCCATCAAAAACAAAACCAAAGATTAGTCAGGTGTGCTTGCACAGGCCAGTGGTTTCAGTCACTTGGGGGACTGATTGGGAGGATTGCCTGATCACAGCAGGTGGAGTCTGTGGTTGCCGTGAGCGAGCCCATGTGCTCTGCCTTGGCTTTTGATTGAGACTCTGACTCCTAATTATAATAATCACCACCACCACCACCACCACCCCTGCCAACCAGCACGAGGACTCACCCTCA
>NW_006959672.1:0-826 GCF_000164805.1 Carlito syrichta
TGCAGGTGAGCCAGAGGAGGTGCTAAATGGTGTCCCCTAGTTCTAGGCCCGATGCCACTAAGGGAGGCCAGGACTACGGATTGTAACTGTCATGGTAACTCTGTCTGGGAACAGACTCAGAGTGGGCAATGTCAAAGGGAGTAGGGTTCCCCCATTCCTCCCTCAAGGCTCTGCAATGCCAGATGGCATGTGGGGTTCCCTAGAGGGGAAAAAACTAGACAGAGAGGAAAGTGAAGGCCAGGCTGCAGGAATATACAAGAAGAAAAGGAGCCATGGGCTGAGTGTTCAGAGGGGCAAGGGAAAGGGATGAGCCTGGTAGCGTTTGACACCCCCTGAGCCTGCTGGATGGAGGAGGCCCCAGCCCTGGCTGTGAGCCTCAAGGACACACTGCTTGGTGAAAGAGCTCAGACACCTAAAAATAATGCAGCCTCCAAAACAAGGACTCAGTCTCACCACATCCACTGGCTTCCTCTTCAGTCTGGATGACAGGACACTGTGGCTGGAATTCTGATAAAGCAAGGTATATCGCGGGCTCACAGATTTCAGTCTTACCTACTTCTGTCACCATTAGGTGAAGAGAAATTAAACAAATTTGCTACAATTTTTAAAAATGTTGTCAATTAAAGGGAAGAAATGCTATCTTAATACCTTCACCCCAGGATTGCACTATTGTCCCTTTCTGTCAAATCAACACTTTTTAGAAAGGTAGAGTCTTCAGGTTGTCTCAGTGATACATTTCCAGAAAACACAGTAACACCCACTCTGCTGGAGGGAAGTCTGCTTCAGCTGTACTGAGGAAGGGACCTTGTTTTGCCTCTATGCAACT
>NW_006959673.1:0-2569 GCF_000164805.1 Carlito syrichta
TAACCCAAATAAAAAGTGGGTAAAGGACATGAGAACTCTTGCTAAAATAAGGTATACACACAGCCAGTAGAAACATTAAAAACAATTTCCAGCCTCAGTAGTCATCAGATAAATGAAAATCAGAAGTACAATGAGATACTACCTAACTCCAGTAAAGATGGTCATTATTTCTAATTTTAAAAAAACAATATATGCTGGTGTAATTGTGGCGTAAAGGAAATGCCTCTACACTGTCGGTAGTGCAAACTATTTCAAACTCTATGAAAAGCAATGTGTCGATTTCTAATAGAATTAAAAATGGACTGTCCTTACAATCCAACAATCCCCCTCCTGGGGATATAGCAGGAGGAATATAAATTATTCTACAAGGAAATTTTTAAAAGTACACCTGTATACATATGTTTTTCTCCCCACGCTATTCACAATAGCAAAACATGGCAACAATTTTACTGTCCATTGAAAATGAATTGGATACAGAAAATTTGGTTCATATACACAACGGAGTATTATGCAGTCATTAAGAAGAACAATACCATGGACTTTGAAGCAAATTGAAAGGAATTGAAGACCATCATATTCAGTTATCTATGACAGAAACAAAGACTTGAATACCGCATGTTTTCACTCAACTGTGGGACCTGAACATTATCACATTTGCGCAAAAGAGGGATTGGTAGTTGCATAATCAATAATTCAAAGAGGATTGCGCTCTAGTTTCTTCGTGCTGTTATATCACAATGACACGTAACAGGCAATTTGAAAACACTAGAAATTTATTTTTCACAGATCTGTGGGTTGGAAACAAGATTAATAATCTTGCTAGTTTAGTGTCTGCTGAGGTCTGCTCTCTGCTTTCAAGAGGATACTTCTAGTTAAAGTCATGGCTAAAGGCAGAAGGGAAAAAGAAGTAAATGCTTGTTACCTCCAGCACTTTTTAAAGGCGCACATCTATTCATGCTGACAAAACCTCATAATTTTGTGAGGTACCTTATAGTCCACCTCTTAATAACATCACAATAAGGATTAAGTTTCAACACGAGTTTTAGAGGAGACACAAACATTCAAACAATAGAAAGGAATGTTACATTTCTTCACTGTTTAAGAAGGCTATTCTGTAAAATGCAGGGAACTAATAAAAGAATATTTAAAGCACATTAAATAAGCCAATCTGTATATTATAAAGTCAACAATAAAAATGGAGAAGACAAAATTAATAAATTGGAATTTTAAAAATTGCTAATTTTCAATTCATATAGTCTATTGTATTATAATTATTTCAATTAAATATGATATTTCCATAAAAATAAATATACTTAAAATGGGTGGCTTCAGTACATAGAAATAAAATTATTTTTGTTTTAAAAGCTACCAAGAATGTTTATCATAAAAATAACTCTAGATTCTTTCAATAAGACACTCCTTATATAAGCCTAAAGAAAAATTTAATTAGGAACATGAAAACATATATGCAAAAAAACTCAAATAAAACTGCTAAAGTTAATGTCCTGTCATAATATAAGAAAAAAGCATTATTGCAAGTGAAAAAGCATGCTTCAAAAAATATATATTTATACCGAATCATTAGTAATATTATTAAAATAGTTTATATGGAATGCTAATACAAGTTCAGCATAGAATTGAAAGAAACACCTAAACAGGTCCTCAAAAACAGGGATTTCACACTTTTCTCTTGCTGCTTATAATACAGACATTGCAGTGAGTCTATAGAAGACTTAAGCTAAACAATTAATCAACACATATAAGAACACACACATACACTCTCTATGCAAATGTCAAATATTTATATCTTCAAGTTCACATAAAAATGTTCCAAAAGTACACTACGATATCATCTTGCCAAACATTTTAATATAAATATACACTGCTGTATTTTCAATGCAGAACCATGGCAGCCAAGCTTTACCTGTTGAGACATGAATACAGTTACTCAAATTTAGTATTAATTAACTAAAAAATTAGTAACTTTTATATCACTTCCTCTGTCATAATAGCTACATTTAGACACAGATATAGAAAACTTCTAACTTCACAGAAAACCTTCTGATGATAAGCTTTTAAAAATATAAGTCATTAACCAAACATTTGAAAACTGACTGACTGGTAATTCAGTAATATAATTATAAATAAACTAAGGGTTAAAAGTATCACAATGAATATTCAAAATTATATAAAATCCCATGAAAATAAAGTCTTTCTTGTGAAAAGCAGATTTTCTTAAATGTATACACAACAACAGACAAAAACAGAAATTGAATTATCTGAGAATTCATCGAGGAAATCTAAAATGGGAAATTTGACATTTACTGCCAGTAAATAAAAGCAAAGTAGTAGAAGGGAAAAAATAAATAGTGTGATATTATGACCTTAAACACAATTACAGTGGGGATGTCCAACAAGCAAAAGTATTTTTATTGAAAAACTGTAAAATTGTGATGAAAGAGTATTGATGAAAAAAATCAGGTAAGGCACAGATTTTTGTTTCTGGATTAAACAAGAGAAATCATTGTGGTTTTTACAGATATCAATCATTATTGATATTTAACTATAT
>NW_006959674.1:0-692 GCF_000164805.1 Carlito syrichta
CCATTCCATCCAATGACCACAGAATATACTTTCTACTCATCATCACATGGAGCATCGTCTAAGATTGACCACATACTTGGCCATAAATCAAGAATATCAACACCAACAAGGTTCCCCCCAAACCCAAATACACAAAGACATAGACAGTAAATAGCATGATGCTAAACAACTCCTGGGGCAATAATAAAATCTAAACAAGCCAGGCTTGGTGACTCAGCCTGTAATCCTGTGCCTTTGGGAGGCCAAGGTGAGTGGATTGCCTGAGCCCATGGATTTGAGACCCGCCTGGGCAACTTGTTGAAACCTCATCTCTACAATGAATGAAAAATTAGCCAGGCATGGTAGCACACACCTGTAGTTCCAGATACTTGGAAGACTGAGGTGGAAGGATTGCTGGAGTCCAGTGGCTCGAGGCTTCAGTGGCTGGGACCAGCCACTGCACTCCAGTCTGGGTAACAGAGTGAGACTCCAACTCAAAAAAATAAAAATAAAAGAAAAAAATCAAAACAGAGATTAAAAGATATCTGGAAACAAACAAAAATGAAGAAACATCTTACCAAAATGTCTGGGATGCCATGAAAACTGTAGTAAGAGGGGAATTCATATCTCTACAAACATGAAGAAAATGGAAAGGATCACAAATTAACAGCCTAACAAATCACCTAAGTAAGCTGGAAAAGCAAGAGCACCAT
>NW_006959675.1:0-712 GCF_000164805.1 Carlito syrichta
TTCGTACAGCAGGACTCTAGAAGGTATTTATCTTAAGTGAGGTGCTGCTCTTGTGTTGTTGTTTTCCTCTCCTTCGTCCCCCTTGTTGTTTTGATTCTCATTTCCCTAGAGCTTCTGCCTCCCACCACAAAGTCTGGCATCTCCTGCCACTGCCAACCTCGGAGCCATGACCCTGCACTGTGGTAGATCTGGGCTGACCTCCAACCTGGGCCCCCACGCCACCAACTGTGGGCCTGGACCCCCATGCCTCTGCAGACCATTGTGCCTGGTCCCCTGCGCCACCAAGGTCCTGGGACAGGACTCTTCAAGCCACCAAGGACCCGGGGAAGGAGCCCTGGTGCTGCTGCTCACCACGGAGTCGAGCGCCCCCAGCCCGCGTCCTTGTGAACCACGGGGTAGGGCTCCCCGCACCACTGCAAAGTCTGGCCCCGACTGCAGAGCCACTCCCCTGTGCACCGTGGACCATGGGCTGGGCCCCCTGTGCTGCAGAGGACCCCGGGCCAGGAGTCCTGTGCCAACGTTGCCTGAGTAGCCGGGCCCCTGATCCACCAAGGAAGGTGCAGCCAGGCCACGGCACCACCAGGGACCGTGGGGTCAGCCACCCACTCCACAGGCCCTGCAGTGTTGGCATCCTGGGGGCAGAGGAGGGAACTTCAGTGAAGCCACTTCTTGATGTTGACCCTACACAGTAAGTTTAGAAGCTTTTACCTTG
>NW_006959676.1:0-474 GCF_000164805.1 Carlito syrichta
ATTATTTAAAGATGAATATCCTGAGGCACTAGAGACAAGGAGACACTCCAAGGTTGCTCATTTTGTGAATTTTTTATCTGAAATGGTATAGAACAGGGTTTTTCAACCTCAGTGCTGTTGCATTCAACACTGGATAATTCGTTGCTATGGGAAGTTGTCCTGTGCATGTAGAATATTTAGCACATCCCTGGCCTTTACTCTCTAGATGCCAGTACCAACCACTCCAAAGTAAAAACATCTCTAAACACTTCTATACATTGCCAAAGGTCTTGCAAGTCTCATCCAGTTGAAAACCACCAGTCTAGAATGTGCTAATGATGAGCCCGTGTTCAAATAGAATCATTGCAAGCCCTCTGTATTTGGTGCTGGCCAGGGTATACACAAAACTTCTCAAGCAGACTTTCATCAGGAGCAAGAGAGGAATCATGGTGGTGGTCAAGAGGAAGTCCTGTCATCAGAATTCAAGTTCCTGTT
>NW_006959677.1:0-737 GCF_000164805.1 Carlito syrichta
GAGAAGTGTGGCGATTTCTGAAAGAACTAAAAATTGGCCTTCCATATGAACCAGTAATTATCCTATTGGGAATATACCCAGAGGAACTCAAGTCATTCTACCAAAAAGATACTGTACTCATATGTTTGTTGCAGCTCTATTCACAACAGCAAAAAAACATGGAACCAACCATATTGTCCATCGAAGCCGAACTGGATTAAAAAAATGTGGTACATAAACACAATGGAATATTATGCAGCCTTAAAGAAGGACAAACAAGCCAGACTCGGTGGCTCAGCCTGTAATCCCACGCTTTTGGGAGGCTGAGGTGAGTGAGTGCCTGAGCCCGCGGGTTCGAGACCCGCCTGGGCAGGCGAGACCTCATCTCTACAATAAATCAAAAAATTAGCCAGGCGTGGTAGTGCACGCCTGTAGTTCCAGCTACTTGGAAGGCTGAGGCAGAAGGATCACCGGAGCCCAGCAGGTCGAGGCTGCGGTGGCCAGGAGTGGCCACTGCACTCCAGTCTGGGTGACAGAGTGAGACTCCAACTCAAAAAATAAGGACAAACATATGGACTTCGCAGTCACTTGGGTGGATTTAGAGTTGATCATACTCAGTGATCTATCACAGAAACAAAGAGCAGAGCACCATATGTTCTCACTCATAAGTGGACCTTGAACGGAAAGGGATTGGCAGTAGTGGGAAACTGTCAGGGGAGGCGGGTAGGATTGACAGTTGAGGGAAATTGCTAGGGAAG
>NW_006959678.1:0-763 GCF_000164805.1 Carlito syrichta
GAAGACAAAAGAGGCACCCTGTCACCAAATTAAAAACTAGGCAGGAAAGTGCTCTAGCTTGCTCACCATGAAGTGACAAGCTCAACCCAATCTCTGTGGCTGGTTGACTAACTACTCAGGGATTGGTCATAACCCAGAGGGAATATCCTGAAAGCACAAACTCTGGAGGGGCAACAGGAGTGCTGAGCATCAAGCATCCCTCCCCTACCCTGATTCCGCTACAGGACAAAAGGAGTGGCCAGGAAAGGACAAGGAAGACCTCCAAAGAGATAAATGGTGAGTCTGGGGCTGACCTAATCCTCTCCTCTCTAGCAATCCTCTAAAGACATACCCACACATCTGGGGCAGAACTGTGATGGTGAACCTGGGTGGAGCCTGGATATTAGCTGTGATAGAAGGACTCTACTCAAGATAAGCCTGGCTGAGGCACTCCCCACCGGCACCCAGGGAAGAGACTGATGATCCCACACCTACCCACCAGAGGTGATCCCCCTGAGTGTACAAGAATGAGAGGGGAGGACTGAAGCCCTACCCACCCCCACTGCCTCTTCATTCTTCCCTGGGCAGGACACTGGAGAGATTGTGAATAAGGCAGTAGCTCGGCAGGAGACAGTAGAGGGGCAGCTGAGAGGAATGATTACAGAACCTGTCTCAAGAGGGCAGGTTTTAAAAAAATATATTTTTCCTTTGTGCATGAATGTGTATGTGAGGGTTTGATTGCATTGCCTGCTATCCTTTTTTTTCTTTCTTTCTTCATTTGTTT
>NW_006959679.1:0-737 GCF_000164805.1 Carlito syrichta
ATTTTGGAGAATGTTCCATATGCAGGTAGAAAGTTGTATATTCTGCAGTTGTTGGGTAGAAAGTTCTGTAAATGTATATTTGGTCCATTTGGCATGTAGTGCAGTTTAGATCTAGTGTATCTTTGTTGATTTTCTACTACAATAATCTGTCTAGTGATATCAGTGAGTTGTTGAATTTGTCAACCATTATTGTATTGCTATCAATATGTTTTTTAAGGTCAAGTAACATTTGCTTCATGAAGTTAAGTCCTCTGATGTTGAGTACATATATATTTAAGATATCTTAAATCTTCTTTGTTGAATTGCATTATTTAACATTATATAATGGTCTTTTTTTTTACTGTTGTTGGTTTAATGTCTATGTTATCTAATACGGGAATGTCTATTCATCCTTGTTTTTCTTATTTCATTCTCTTTTCTTTTTCTTTTTTTCTTTTTTTTTTGAGCTGGGGTCTCACTCTATCACCCAGATTGGAGTGCAGTGGCACCATCATGCCTCACTGTGGCCTCAACCTCCTGGGCTCAGGTGATCCCTCTGCCTTAGCCTCCTATTTTCTTTTGACTTTGGGTAGCCTGCCAACTATATGTCTTAGTAAGGGTCTTTTTGCAATGTTTCTTCCAGGAGCTCTCTGAACTTGTTGTATCTAAATGCCTAGATTTCCTCCTGACTAGGTAAATTTTCCTGAATTATTTCATTAAATAGGCTTTCCATGTTTTACAGGTTGTTCATTTGTTTG
>NW_006959680.1:0-6477 GCF_000164805.1 Carlito syrichta
ATGGTCCTTATGTCTTTGCCTCTTTGCCTCCATACCTTTCTTCACTAGGGGTTAAGATTATTTAGAACTAAACATGGGAAAGCCACCCTGCTGATTTGATCTCTGCCTGAGTCGCTTTGAGTTTTACTGGGCATTTAAGTCTTTAATCTTGTTTTATACTGTCTGTTATCATTTGCGGTATGCCAGTAAATGTCTTTTCCAAATCTGCAAGGCTCCAGGTCTCTGGACCCTCTTTTGTCTTTTATTTATTCTCAGGAAACCACTGTGTCTTTCTTAGGTCTTTTTTCTCACATAATATCTTGCTACAAATAGGCATTAGAACCTAAGACATGCTACTAACACTTTTTTTTTTTTTTTTTAAGTCAGAGTCTCCTTCTGTCTCCCAGGCTGAAGTGCAGTGGCGTGCTCACAGCCACCACATCCTCGATCTGCCGGGCTCAGGGGATCCTTCCACCTCAACCTTTCAAGTAGCTGGAACCACAGGCATGCGCCACCACGACCAACTAATTTTTTGATTTAAGGTAGAGACGAGGTCTCACCATGTTGCCGAGGCTGGTCTTGAACATGTGGGCGCAGGAAATCCTCTCACTTCAGCCTCCCGAGGTGCTGGGATTACAGGCGTGACCCACCGTGCCTGGCTGCTACAAACACTTTATTTGCCACCCTCTTTTATTAGAACATCAGCTATGTAGCCTCACCATCTGAAATTCAGTTAATGCACTGGTAATGTTACCAAATGTTTTGCTATTGAATTAAATAGATTAAATATTTTGCTTGTTTGTTTCTCCCTGCTATCAAGCTTCCTGACCACGAAGGTGATGCCACGTATTGTTATTTTTGTTCCATTTCTGGTACCAGTTTTTATATCAGGTGAAGTTAGGCTTTCTAAAAAAACACCATTCAGCTATGAATATTACAGCATCTGTAGAGACTGGAGTAAGAAGAACCATTTAAGAGAGCAGTGCTCTTCTCCAAGTAAAGATTATCTGGGTCCCATCTGTGGGGACTATGTTGAAAAAATGGATAAAACAGATTTCCTAATCAGTTGTTTTTAGTTATTGCAGTTCATAAAGTCATGAGGTTTTGATCTCGTCTGATAACTAAGCTGAACAAGGAGCTGGGTAATGAATCACTATCTGGTCGGTCATCATCAAAAACCAACTAGATTGTTTAGGACTGACCAGAATAATATTATAATAATAATAATGAATCCACTACAGCCTCGTCACCTCGATCGGACAGTATAAAGGCAGCCAATGGAAAGATCATTCTTGCCTTATTCCAATCGAAAGAGTTCAAGCAGGGTACAATGACTCATGCCTGTAATCCCAGCACTTTGGGAGGCTGAGACAGGACGATTGCTTGAGCCCAGGAGTTTGAGACAAAAAGTTCAAAAGATTAGATGGGTGTGGTGGTGGTGCACTTGTAGTGTCAGATACTTGGGAGACTGGGGTGGGAGGATTGTTTGAGTGCCGGAGTTTGAGGCTGTGGTGAGCTGTGCTGGTGCCACCATACTCCAGCCTGGAAAATGGAGTAAGATAATAATATCAATCAATAATAATAATCAAAATAATAATAATAATTCAGCAGTCAGCATGAGCATCTCTGGATTGAAATACTTGGGGTAAAGGTTTGCTTTCTCACTTGCTGCCAGGATGCCCCTGTGAATCAATTCCAAGTCCGTGGGGGGCAAACACCCTGAAATTTATTTATAAAGACGTGTATTTATTCTTACAGGTTTAAACTTCAGTCACCTTCAAAATACTCTTTGTTTGATGCAATATACCTATCGAGATGTTTTCCCCACTGCTCATAACAGATTTTGTTTTTTTGTGGTTGTTGTTTGTTTGTTTTTTTTCTAGTTGGAGTCTCACTCAGTCGCCCAGACTGGAGTGCAGTGGCCGCTCCCGGCCACCGCAGCCTCGACCTGCTGGGCCCCGGCGATCCTTCCGCCTCAGCCTTCTAAGTAGCTGGAACTACAGGCGCGCGCTACCACGCCCGGCTAGTTTTTGATTTATTGTAGAGATGAGGTCTCGCCAAGTTTCCCAGGCGGGTCTCGAACCCGCGGGCTCAGGCAATCCACTCACCTCAGCCTCCCAAAGCGCTGGGATTACAGGCTGAGCCACCGAGGTTTTTGAACTTGTCAATTTTTATGCCCTTTAGTGCTGTTGCCATTTTTTGTTTCACCTCTTCCATGTCAGGAAACGTTTCCCTTTTTGGCCTTTTTTCATCTGGGGGAACTAACAAAAAAATATCATTAGGAGTGGGATCAGGTGAATACGGAGGGTGGAACATGGGCATCATGCCATTTTTCCTCAAAAACTGCTGAACTCGCAGCACAGTGTGGGCAGGTGCATTGAGATGATGGAAGAACCAGTTACGGGTTGCCACAATTCGGGATGTTTCTTCCGCAAACGGTGAAACAACTTTCTCAAAACTTCCAGATAAAAACTTTGGTTGACTGATCCAGAGGTGGGTGTGTTGGTGGTACACCTGTGGTCTCAGCTACTTGGGAGGCTGAGGTGGGATCCTTGCTTGAGCCCAGGAGTTTGAGGCTGGGGTGAAAAAGGCTTTATTTTCAGTATCCACAAAGAGCCCTATGGGGGAACATTCTTCCAAGTAGTAGAATACAGGCTCTCAGAATCAGGACTCCAATTTAAGGTATTCAGTTATAAATAAGGAATTCATCATGTACCCAAAGAGAAAAATATTCCAGATTTGTGTCACGTGACTTTGATTTCAGGCAATACAGTTTGGAGTATGTGAATCCTACTAAAATAATTTAGGGAACATCATTATTTTTTTAGCACAAAGCAGTGTGTCTATGTGTGTTTACTATGTGTTGTTTTACTTAAAGGTGATAGCTGTGTAAGTCTGTGTGACCAAAGAACAAACAAAAAAAGAGAGAAAAAAAAAAAACAGAAGAAAAATGGTCTGTAGTTCTTGTCACAGTTTGTAATTCCTGTTCCTTGGAAGCAAAGTCTGAGGTGAGAATCGCGTTCAGAAATTTTTTTTTTTTTTTTTTTTTGAGTTGGAATTTCACTCTGTAGCCCAGACTGGAGTGCGGTGGCATGCTCCCAGCCGCTGCAGCCTCGACCTGCTGGGCTCAGGCAATCCTTCCACCTCAGCCTTTCAAGTAGCTGTGCACTACCATGCCCGGCTAATTTTTGATTTATTGTACAGACGAGGTCTCGCCATGTTGCCCAGGCTGGTCTCGAACCCGCGGGCTCAGGAAATCCTCTCGCCTTGGCCTCCCAAAGTGCTGGGATTACAGACTGAGCCACCGAGCCTGGCCTTTTTTTTTTTGAGTTGGAGTCTCACTCCGTTGCCCAGGCTGGAATGCAGTGGCACACTCAGGGCTACCCCAGCATCGACCTGCTGGGTTCCATTGATCCTTCCACCTCCGCCTTCCAAGTAGCCAGAACTATAGGTGCCCGCTACCACGTCTGGCTAATTTTTATTATTATGAGTATTTATTGTAGAGGTGAGGTCTTACCAAGTTGCCTGGACTGATCTCGAACCTGTGGGCTAAGGCAATCCACTCACCTCGGCCTCCTAAAGTGCTGCGATTATAGGCTGAGCCACCAAGCCTGACCTTACCCACTTTTTAATGGGGCTGCTTGTTTTTTTTTTTCCTTCTGGCATGATTAAGTTCAAGTTCCTTGTAGATCCTGGATGTTAGGACCTCGTCAGATATGCAGTCGGCAAATAATTTTTTCCCATTCTTTGAGCTGTCTCCCTGCTCTCTTGATGGTTTCTTTTGCTTTGCAGGAGCTTTTCAGTTTAATGAGGTCCCACTGGTCTGTCTTATCTCTTATGGCATGGATATCTGGGGTTTTGATCGGGAGTGTTTTGCCTACTCTGATTTCTGTAAGGGTGTCTCCTGTGTTTTGTAAGATTCTTCCAGTTTGAGGTTTTACATTTAGGTCTTTGATCCATTTAGAGTTGATTTTTGTGTGTGGCGATAGGTAGAAGTCTTGTTTCAATCTTCTGCATGTGGTCTGCCAGTTTCGCCGGCACCATTTACTGAATGAATTCTTCTCTCCCTAGTGGTTGTTGATGGAGGCTTTGTCAAAGATGAGTTGTTGGAGAAATTAAGGCTTTGCATTCGAAATCTCTATCCTGTTTCATTGGTACATATGCCTGTTCTTGTACCAATACCAGGCTGTTTTGTTGCTGGACTTGAACTCCTAGCCTCAAGCAATTCTTCCGTCTCAGCCTCCCAAGTCATTGGGATTATGGGCATGAGCCACTGCAAATGCCTTGCAGCATAATAATTTTTGACTCCCCCAAAAGGTAACTGCTGAAAGCCTACTGTTGACCTGAAGCCTTACTGTGAACACAGTCAGTTAACACATATTTTGAATCACTACGTTGTGTGAATATGTGTTAATTAGCGTGTATTACATACTGGTCTTACTGTAAAGTAAGCTAGAGAAAAGAAAGTATTAAGAAAATCATAAGGAATGAAGATGTGTTTCCTATTTGTTAAGAGGATCATCATAAAGGGCTTCATCCTCCTCATCTTCACGGTGAGTCGGCTGAGAAGGAGCCAGAAGAGGAGGGATTGGTCTTGCAGTCTCAGGGATGGCAGAGAGGAAAGAAAATCTTCGTATAAGTGGACCTGTGTTGTTCAGGGGTCAACTATTTCATGTTTGGCTCTGTAGAAATCGTGCATACTGTTGAAAGGCAGATTCTAGATTATAATGTGTTTAGGAGTCCCAGTCCATGTGGGAGGTCATGTGTTTAATGGAGGAGTTTTGGGCCACAGTTTTCATGAACAGTTTTGAAATTTGAACACATGTAACGCTTTTATGAATCAAATATTTGTCTATTTTTTTGAAAAAAGAGTTATCCTTGGTGCAGTCATAACAAAGTCTTCAACCAATCCTACAGAGATTCTGGAGCTGAAAAATCCAGGTAGGGTGGCTGCCAATTGAGGTAAGGACCTGGGCCATTATTACCCCTTCCTTAACCCGCCCCCTGTGGTTACTGGTCACTGGGTGCAGGCTGTTCCAGAGAACGAGTTGTGAATTTGGGTGAGATGTTTTTCAGCCGTGATCAGTCACTGGAAATGGACTTGGCAGGCAGAAGTCAGTCTCCCACACTCCCAAGAGCTGAGGAAGCCAGCGCCTCACGCCCGGAAGTGGCAGGCTGGGTGGTGCATCACAGCGTCCACCACGATTCTGCATCAGGAAAATAAACTGCTGACAACCATATGAGGTATTGTGGATGTCTGTGTTGGTGGGGGGGTGGGGTAGAACAGAGAGGCTTATGGGGAGGTAATGGACAGGGAAGTTATTGGGCAAGGATTGGAGCCAGATGTATGACTTTTCTCCGACTGTGGACGCAAATAACATCAGTCTCTTTATTGCTCAGCAGGGAAGGCCATAAATGTCATCTGATCAGAAAGCACCTGACAGAATTCCCTGGACTTCAAAGCTGGGAGGAACCTTAAAGACCATCGGGTAAAAAGGTCCAGGGATGTTAAGTGCTTCAGGTCAGGCGTCAGACCAAGGCTTTATACGCATGCTTGTTGGGGCAGACATGACAGAAGCTAAGTGTGGGTGACACCAACATCGATTGTCGTTTCAAAAGCCATCTCCCCCTTAATCATCTCCAAAGAGCGCCTGATGTTCTCCAAGTGCTGGGAGGAGGCGGTGTGCTGAGCAGGGCTGTGGGGAGGTGAGGCAGCTGAGGCACTGAGCCTGCCAACCCTCAGGAGGCCTCGCTCCCAAGGTTGCACAGGGGCTCACAGTTCAAGGAGGCGCTCGAAGGGTTGCTGCCAGTGCACGGCCCTGAGAGCGAATGCCTCCTTATGCCTTGAAACCAGGGTGCCTCACTCGGCTCAGCCTATTCCTGGCTCTGGTGCTGAGGAAGTGGGCCTTTCTCCTTCGGCAGACGTTGGCTTAGGGTAGAGCATGTAACCCAGTGCTGGGCAATGAGATGTCTTTGTGCAGCTGTAATAAAATCCTTAAGTTGGGCAATTTATAAAGAACAGAAAGTTCTTTCCCACGTCTGTGGCGGCCGGGATGTCCAAGATCAGGGTGCCGCCAGGCTTGGCTGCCCAGGGAGGACTCTCCTCTGCTTCCAAGTGGCGCCTTCTTGATTTCTCCTCTGGAGGGTAGGGATGTCGGTTCTCACCTGGCAGAAGGTAGAAGAGCAAGAGGATCAGATGCTTCATGAAGCCTCTTCGGTAAGTACCTTGATGCTCTTCATGAGAGAGGAGCCCCTAGTTGATTTAAGAGGCCTCGTTGCCTCTTAGAGGCCCCGCCTCTTCATACTATCACAGTGGCCATTAAAGTTTCAACACATGCATTTTGGAAGGGACATGTTCAAACTGTAGCAGAAGATGTCTGCTGTGGGACTTTGGGGAAAGATTTTCCTGACTGATAAAGAGGAGACACTAAAGGAGGAATTTCACTCTTGGTCTTTGGCCAGAGTTATAGAAAGATGTGATGCCTGGAGCTGTTGCAG
>NW_006959680.1:7619-15580 GCF_000164805.1 Carlito syrichta
CTCTAACCTCCGACAAGAGAAAGCTTTTTTGAAGACCTAAAATACCCCAATCGTCACTTGGGAATAGATTGCAATAAAAAGCCCCTCTTGTATAGGTGTGTCCTAGGTATCCTATTCCCTACATTTTGTTCCCCACTCTGCACAATGGCCAGTCAGACGTGTCCTATGAAGTGCCACAGACCCTGAAGGGACTGTTGACTATATCTCCCTTGAGACCCTTGAACAGGCTCTTAACCTGTGATTCCCTGGGTTTCATTGGAGGCATCTAGATAACCTGCGTCATAGAGATGTCAGGATTAGAGACCATGTATGTAAATGCTACTCCATGTTACTCGTACTTTCTTTACTCTTGCCTCTCAGGCCAAGGCACTCCAGGCCAGAAAGCACAGACTTTATCCCTTAGCATCCCAGTTTGAAGGGGCCAGGTCCTCAAGTATGTGAGGCTCTTGCTGTTGGCCATGCCTGGCAGGGAGAGGGAGCATGGGCTCTCTTCCTGGCAGTTCTTACAGAGCATAAAGAGCAAAGAAGGAATGCCCAGGTGGGAGTGAATACAGAGGAGCCTGGCCTAAGCCCGGGAGAGTAGGACAAGGCCCAGCGGCAGTGTGGGGAGAAGAGGCAGTGGGCTGTCTCCGCCGGGAAGGTTGACAGTGTGTGGAATGGCAGGGGGAAGTCAGCGAGGAGTCCAGCCCATGGGCAGAAGCTCACAGGGACTAGAAGGAGGAAGGACGGATGAGGATAGAGGCGTGTGTGAGGCGAGAGCAAGCACAGAGTAAAGAATACTCACCTTCTCAGCTGACTTCACAATGCCACGATTCCTCGGGGTCACCACTGGCTCCAGGCTTGGTGGGGAGGGAGAGGGAAGGAGGAAGTGCCCCTGCAGGTGCAGAACTGGGCCTGCCAAGCAATCCACATCGGTTCTCCTGATGTCACGATCGTGAGCAGTTCTGTAACACTTTTTCTGTTGGTTACATGCTTCCGTATGAATGATATCATTGGGTTCTTGCCACATCCCTGCGAAGAAATCAGGACCGGAATTTTGATCTCCAGTTTGCAAGTGAAAGCGTGAAGGTTCACCCGGTCCAGGGGTTGCCTGGGTAGTATCTGCTGCTTTGCATCTTTCGTGTTTCCTTCAGGTTCATGAAACTACCCTTCGTTAAACTCCTTTATGTTGGCTCTGCCTTCGTTTCACTTGTTTCCTGCGTGGAGTACCTGACGCTACTCTCAACTTCCCACCAATGCTTCCTCCTTTCCTGTGGCCAGCGCTACCTTTCTACTTCTTTTTTTTAAATTGGAGTCCCACTCCATCGCCCAGGCAGGAGGGCAATGAACCAGCCCAGTGTCAACCTGCTAGGCTCAGGCGATCCTTCCACCTCAGTCTTCCAAGTAGCTGGAACCACAGACACCCGCTACCACGCCCGGCAAATTTTTTTGTTTGTTGTAGAGATGAAGTCTTGCCAAGTTGCCCAGGCGGGTCTCGAACCCATGGGCTCAGGCAAACCTCTCACCTCGGCCTTCCAAAGTGCTGGGAGTACAGGCTTGACCACCACACCCAGCCTACCTTTGAAATTCTAATCATGCCATTCTTTTGCTCAAAAATATCAATGATTCCTCATTGCCTACAGAATAACGTGGAAAGGGCGACACAGCACTCAAGGTCTTTGCCATTTTTAGTCCGTCAACCTTTCCGCGCTGGTTCTGGTGGACTTTGGATTCTGTGTTGCCCCCATCACTGATCCGCGTGCTCCAGCCATGAGGATTTATTAGCCAGTTCTTGAGCGTGCCATGCTTGCCCTTCAGACCCTCTGTGTCTTGGAAATGTTTCTCTCATTGCCAGAGACACCACCCACTGTCTTCCTTGGCAAAAATTCTGCTTCCTCAAGATCATGTTCCAAGTTTGCCTCAACTAGAAACTCTCCAGATGTCCCTAGGCGGGCTTGGTCCTTTCTCTGAGAGCCCTACTCTTTCTGTGCATGCTTTATTTTTTGCTTTGTTTTTTACTGAATTATGAGCTCCCGCAGGGCAGAAACTATAATCGCACCATTCTTGCTTCCCGCATGGCTGTCAGAGAGCCTGCCATGAAGCAGGTACTCTGTAGATAGAGTTCAATTCTATGCCTTTCTGAAGGCTGCCCTCAATGCTTACTATGTGCTTCAGTTCATTGGATACACATGGTAACAGCCATGCTGGAAGGGGTGTGCAAAATGCCATTCAAGGCTGTGTCCATCCCATTTGGTTCCTGGAGCATTCACCATGCTTTAAGTCCCACAGATGAGTTAGATACCACCCTCGCCAGGTGCGGCATTGATGTGACCCCTTTCTCTCTTTCTTTTTTTCTTTTAAAGATGTGGGGGACAGTTCAGCATTATGTAGATAAATGGTCATCGTACAGGTAAAGTTTGGGCCTCCCTTTGCTCCCCACTTCACCTGTTTTGAGATCAGGTGCCCTTACTGATGCTTTTTAAAATACATTTTCTGTTTTGAAGATGTGGGGTACAATTCAGGGTTAGGTATACAAATGTTCATTATGCAGGTCCCCTTGTCGATGAGGGGGTGCCCCCCTCCCCTGACAGTTTCCCACTATTGCCAATCTCGCCCCCCCTTTCCTCTGGCAGTTTCCAACTACCACCAACCCCTTTCTTAAAGAATTGTGGAAATTGTTCAAGTTCTGCTTATGAAGGAGACCATGTGGCACTCAGTTCTTTATTTTTGTGATACATCCCTCAGTATTATAGACTCTAAGTCCATCCAAGTTGCTGCAAGATCCTTACATCTGTTCTTAATGGCTGCATAATATTCCATTGTGCATATGTACCACATAGTTTTTTTTATCCAGTCCTCTTTCAATGGGCAGCATGGTTG
The DNA here is from genome assembly GCF_000164805.1 of Carlito syrichta. NCBI lineage: Eukaryota > Metazoa > Chordata > Mammalia > Primates > Tarsiidae > Carlito > Carlito syrichta. The sequence goes on from NW_006959680.1 coordinate 10,479, forward strand.
CTTCCATGCTTTTGCTATTTTAAATAATGCTGCAATAAACATGTGTTGGCAGGTATCTCTTTCATAGAGTCATTTGAGTTCCTCTGGGTATATTCCCAGTGGGGGGATCGCAGGGTCATTTGTAGGGTCGATTTTTAGACCTTTTAGGGATCGCCACAAATCACATTGATGTGAACCATTTCTCTCTATGCTGTGACAGATACTTCACTGTATATCCATCCAAGGTAAAAGCCTCTAAAACATAACAAATCTGTTTCGGCCCCAGGTAACATTTCTCTGTATTTGTTAGAGGTGTGGTTCCTGGTGATTGCTATTTAATGTTAGGAGTTACTTTCAAAAAATGGCTACCTCTGGCTTACTCTACTCATTGCACCTCCTTGAGAGGCCTAGAGCAAGCATGGAAGTTGCTGATGGCTGCCACAGAATGAGCAGCTGACCACGCAGGCCGTCATGAAGAACAACTTGCCTTGATCTTTATAGAAACCAGGTCTAGTACAAACTACTACTGGAAGGTTCTAAACCAAGCTACTTCCCCATTAAAGTGATTAAAAACTATGACCCTCTTCACCACCACCAGATTAATGATCTGAGGGAGTAATCTGAGAAAATGGTGTGACTGGGGACCAGTTCCCCAGGACTCCTTATAACCCTTTTCTCAGGAATTGCTGACCCCGAAGGACAGAAGTTTGATGTGAGGCACCCCAGGGCTGTGAATAAGATGATGGTACACTATCAGAAACCAAACCTTAAGTCTAGGAAAAACAAAGTAATGCGAATGCAATGGTGAGCTCGTAGCCAGTAATACGATTTCGCTTGGTCACTTTGCCAGGAATGAACCCAGCACAGTAGGCGCTTTAATGAGAAGCCTGGCCTGTGAGGCAGAAAGCCAGCTGATCCCTGCCTTACTTCCCCTGCCTCAGACTGGCGACTTGGGTAGGCTGCTGACCATGCTGAGGGAAGGGTGTCAGCAGTGAGGCCGTCCTTCTGAGATTCCGGTCACAGGATCGGGTCTACCTGGGAGGGGACTTGTGCTTCAGCTAGTCTAGCCAGGAGAACCTCTTGCGGTTTAGCTTTAATATTGTTTGGTCCAATAATGGTTTGAAATGTGATGACTCCCAGCCTAGCATTTAATTTAAGAGCAAGCGATCCCAGAAGCAGTGGAGTCCTGCCAGGCACAAGCAAGACCTGCGTGTGTCATTTTGCCACTGATTTTCCTTTTTTATTTTTATTTTGATAGCTTTGAGCGGTGCAAATAATTTTTGGTCTGGGCTTTAAGTGTACCCACCAGCCCACCTGTTCACATTGTTCCCGATAGGTTTTTTTTTTTTTTTTTTGGTCTCTCTCCCCCCTTTCCCCCTGATTCTGAGGATCCGGTGTCCATTACAAAGACACCTGCACCTGCATGCTTATCGCAGCACAATTCACAATTGCACAGATGTGGAATCAACGTAGATGCCCATCAACCAAACAGTGGATAATGAAGACGTGTTATGTACACACCATGGAATCCTATTCAACTGTCACTGCTTTTAAATCCTGCTGCCAATTGTGATGCTTTCTTCATTCACGTTCTGGGCAAATCCAAATTAGCTTCTTATGAAAACATTTCACATCTTTTCATTCCATTGTGAGGGGTTAATTTTAACTGCTCACTGCTCATAGAGTGTTCATTTTTGCCTTTTTATGTGTCTGCCACCTTGCTGAACAGTCTTCCGAGTTCTCAGAGATTTTCACTTGATGTTTTCCGGGAGATGATTTTACCCTTTATGTGGGGCGCCTTGCAGTGTTTAAGGCATATAAACCATATCTCTCAGCCATATATACCATATCTTCACAATCGGAGGGCCTATACATTGCCAACACAGAGCAGAGTCAGACCCAGGTCTTGTTTAGGGCCTGGCCCTAGGGTTGCTCCCCTCAACCCTCTCTTTAGACTTGGATGTGGACCTCTGTGCTCCGTGGTTGAGATCACAGGGACTTTCTGGCATGTGGTTGCCACTGGGAGAGTCCTTCGTGTGAGCTTTGCCTGGGTTGCCTGGACAGCCATGTGAACTTACTTGTAAAAGAATACCTTGTAAGAAAAGAATTGTGGATTGAACACTGGGAGTGAAGTCCAGCCTGTAAGAGGTTTATCCCTGGTACTCACATCCTGGTAGGTAGGTAGGTCTTAAGGGAGACAACGTATAGGTAAAATTTTTAGTTAGATCTACAGACAAGGGTATAAGCGTGCCTCATCTTTTCAGGCTAGTTTTGCTGTTAATCTAGTATTTTCATCTTTGTCTTCATACAGTATTGTCCTTACAATGAGAATAAGAGAAATAAAGTAGACTCCAGTGATCAATGAATGCAGTATCCTTACATAACACACCGTACATCCGTGTCTACAGAAGGGAATAGATTGGACAGTCCTTGTAAAGGCACTCACTGCAGTGTCTGAGAGAGCAGCAAACATTGGACAAATGCTTCTTAATATCCCTGTCATTTCTCCAACCCTTCCCCTCCCCTCTCTTCCACCTCCTCTTTCTCAAAGTTCCTTTCCTTTTCATCCTCTGTCCTCCCCCATCTTCTCCATTCCCTTTCTTCTTCTCTATCCTCTCCTCTCTCTCCTCTTTTCTGAAAATTTATTTTGTTCGGATCTTCTGTTTTTGTGTATTTTGGCTGATCGTTGGTTGCATTCAACAAAAAGAGATGCGGGTGTACGTTTCGTATTATGCAGAAATGGCTTGCATTCCATCAGATGGTGCCTCATTACCCTGTGCTTACAAAACCCAACCCAGGGAGGCGGATTTGAATGGTTCCTCCTGTCTCTTTGCAGTCGGCTTGAAATAAACCCTTCTTGCGTAAAATAAGAATCAAAATAAATGAGTGGGTTGCTACTAGTTACAGTGTTTTGGTGAATGCGATGGAGCATTCCTAAAGCTGACCTCTGCGTTAGGTGCCTACCAGTGAAACCTCGCCTTCCCTCCTTTTCTCTGCTCTTCCTCTTCTGCCTCTTTTTGGTCCTTTCCTTTTCCTGCCTCTTTCTTTCTCATTTCTGTCCTGTTCTCTCCCCTTTCTTTTGGTCTCCTCCCTGCCCTCTGCCCTTGGTCGAAGTTTCTCTCTACTGTCTTCTTTCCTTGGTCCTCTCTTCTGTCCTCTCCTTTCCTCCCTTCTCCTGCCAACTTCCCTCCAGTCCTCCTCCCCTCTCTCCTGCTTCTCTTTTCTTTCCTCTTTTCTGTTTTCTCCTGTCCCCTTCCCTTCTCTGCTTACCCACTCCCCACTCCTCCCCTGTTTTTTCCTCTTCTCTCCCCCCTCCTTCCTCCCTCCCACTCTCCCTCCGTTCCATCCTTCCTTCTTTCCTTCTTCCGTGATGAGTAAAATCGATTCACTGTTCCATTTACCTTGCGTTAAACTGTTTTCTTTGTCGTTATTGGAAGATATGCCTGTAGCACTTGCGTATCCTGATTATGAGACAAGCAGAGCTAAATGGGCAGAAGGTGTCCCTCCTCTCCCCCCCTCTCTATCCCCTCAACATTGGAAACTCAGTTTCTGTAGCCTGGCCGCCTCTGCTAATGCACAGCATTTTCACACTTAAGGAAATATAGACTAGTGAATATACATTAGGCTTGCTTTGGGGCTGTTTTATAGAAATCATTTTATTCTCTTAAGTTTTTAGCTCATGTGGGATGCAATTGTTTATGTGGAGCAGACTGAGAATCTGACTTCACTTTTTTCCTCCAAATGTATCACTTGCCCATTATCATCTGAAACAACAGGATTTTTTTCCTTGAACCATGGAATCTCTTGAGCCCTTCACCACTCTCCAGCCAAATCCTTATTGCAGTTTACCATGCTGTTTCACATGACAGGTACCCCTGTTTACTCTTAATTTTTGTGATTAAAAAATTAGCCTTTTATAATTTCAGGTGAAGTCAAATTTTACATAGTCAATGTCCTTCCCAAATTACATAGAAATTTTCAATGCAGTGACTGCCAATCATGAGGTAATTTGAGGAAAATTAATGTATTTGCAGTACTGACTCTTCAACTAGGTTCAGGTGTATATATCAGTTTAATCAGTCCACCTTTCAGAACCTTTGGACTATAGTTGTCATTTTTTTGCATGGTCCTCAGCAATCCTTGTTAAGATGGAAACCTCAAAACTTAAACATTTTTCCTTACTTTAATGCATGGCTCGTTATCGCATTGTTTCTTCCAACTATTCATTGCTATGTAGGGATTTCAGTATTAATTCTTAAATGTTTGTTTTTTGTCTGCCCACCTTACAGAACTATCTTTTCAGTTCTCAAAACTTTGCTGTCAATTCTCTTGGTATTTGTGGTTTGGTAATAATATAGTTTTGGAGCCTGATATATTGCAAAATTAAAACGAAGCCACATCATGCTATAGAGCCATGTGTTGGCAGATCCAGGATGCATTCTGGCTTTCTGGTCAGAATGCCCCTGTGGTTACATTGTGCATAGACATCACCTGTTTGTGGAACTTGGATGCTGACTGATCCAAAACTACTCTGGTAGGTATATGAAAGATAAAGTCACTGGTGTCTTTAGGTATAAATCATAGGAAAATAACATTTAGGGCTGAAATCAGCTGATACGCATAGACCTCAGTTCATGCTAGAAAGGATGTAGGATGTAACCAGGATGTAGAATGTAAGTGTGGATCATCACGTTCACCTAGAGACTCAAAAAAAAAAAGAAAGAAAGAAAGAATGTAAGTGTGGATGCTACTTTGCCTTTGTCAAGATTATTTTCACATGTAGTATCTAGTTGATCTTCATTTTAAATCTGTGGGACACAGTATTCATTTTTTAAAAAGTACTAATTTTATATATGACATAGTGTTTGTTATTCAGAGAGGGATTAAATAATCAGTATAAAATCACCCACTACTTTGACATCTACATGAGCATTCAGTCAGTGGTAATCACTAATTACAGTAGGCATTACCCTCTTTTTAGCGATGGAAATACAGAGGTTTGGAGAGGACCAGGAATGTCTTTAAGGTCTTGGAGTGGGTTGCATTTGCTTTCAGATTTTTCTTCGTTTTTGTTTCTTGCCTTTTCTTACAAATTATGCATGAATACTTGCTCACCAAGTGTC
>NW_006959681.1:0-708 GCF_000164805.1 Carlito syrichta
CTCACTCACTGACCGACAAGTTATGTCCACTCACTGGCTGACATGTTAAGTAAGCTCGCCAACTATTTAAGTCAGCTCACCAATCGGCCGACTATTTTGCCAAATTGTCAGCTGGCAAGTTAAGTCAGCTAACTTGTGGACTGACTAGTTAGGTCAGCTAAATATTTGGCCAACTAGTCAGCCATGTAGTTAGGTGAGCAAAGTAACCAGCCAACTACTTAACGGAGCTAACTTGTTGGCCAACTCATCAGTCAACTAATTAACCCAGTTAACTAGTCGGCCGACTAGACGGCCGACTTGTTAAGCCTGCTAACAATTCAGTCGAGTAGTCAGCCATCGTGTTAAACAAGATAAGTAGTTGTCGACATCATCTGCCAACAAGTTAAGTCACCTAGCTAACTCATTACCCAACAAATTAAGACAGCTAGTCAATGCATTTACCAAATAGTTAAAACAGAAGCTAACACATTAACCAACTCGTTTAGTCAGCTAGCTATCTCGATAGCCAACTAGTTAAGTCAACTAGCTAACTCAGCTAGCTAATTAGCTACCTAGCTAAATCAGCTACCTAAGACAGCTAGCTCACTAGTTAGCTAAATATTTAAGTCAGCTAGTTAAGCCTGCTATCTAAATAGTTTGCTAGCTAGTTAAGTCAGCTAGTTATTCAGCTAGTTAAATAATTAGCAAACTATTTAATTCAGGTAAAGT
>NW_006959682.1:0-307 GCF_000164805.1 Carlito syrichta
CTGCACTCACCCAAGATTTTCTGACTTTTGCTTGGGGTCGAGGTAGGGTCTTGCTATGGTGTCCAGCCTGGTCTCATGTTCCTGGATGCCAGCCATTTTCCCATGTTGGCCTCCCCGAAAGCTGAGGAGGCAGGTATGAATGACCCAGCCACCTCCGCCCCCCTGAACGTTTGCGAGTCTCACCCTCTCTTTCCCCATGGTGGCCCCTTGGAGGAGCAAGCGTGTTTCCCATTGGGAATGAGGCAGGAAGAGTGGTTGTTGCCCTAGTTGAGACACACTCCTGAGACAGGCATTCCCCCCATGGAGG
>NW_006959683.1:0-717 GCF_000164805.1 Carlito syrichta
TTTTCTTCTGCTGTAGAAGAATACTACAGACTGGGTAACTTACTTGACAAAAGAGATTGATTTGGCTCACAAATCTGGAGACTGGAAGTTCAAGGTCAAGAGACCACATCGTTGGGCTCGGTGGCACAGCCTGCAATCCCAGCGCTTTGAGGCCCAGGTGAATGGATTGCCTGAGCCTCCGAGTTCAAGAACACCTAGGCAACATGGCGAGACCTCATCTCTACAATAAATTTTATAAAAATTAGCCGGGTGTGGGAGCGCTTGCCTGTAGTTCCAGCTACTTGGAAGACTGAGAGGGAAGGATCACTGGAGCCCAGCAGGTAAAAAAAAAGAGGCCACATCTAAGGAGGGCATCATCCTGTGTAAGATAAGTGAGCACACAAGACGGAGAAAACGGGGCTGAAATTAGCCTTTTTTTCAGAAAATCAGTCCCCAGGCAATGAATTCGCTTTCCCATTATTTAGGGCACTAAAGATCCTTTGTGAAGAGAATTGTCCTGTAAAGACCCCTCCTCCCATTGTCATGACATTGTCAACACAATTTCGACATGAGTTTGGGGGACACATTCAAACCTAGCTCCTGTATTTATGCTGAGTCAGTCTTTCCAATTTTATCTGTACCTGAAAAATAATCGCATATGTCCACAAAGAATTGTACAGATTGTTCAGTGCAATTTATTCATATGGATGCAGAGAGGAAATCCAAATAATATCCATC
>NW_006959684.1:0-3657 GCF_000164805.1 Carlito syrichta
TCACCTATTTGGGTACAGGATCGTCTAATTAGACATGTCCAGGCCCCCACCCCCATCAATGTACAGACAGATGACACAGAAATAATGCCATCAATCTGATTTGGATGCAGATGATGAAGAGAAGGTGTTGGTGTCAAAGATGAAACATCTTACCATTCAACAACCACTTCCAACTCCACAAACTAGACTGAAGACATCTCATTGTTCGTAATTTCCCACTCCTCAATGCAGACGTTACAGTCGAGCTGTTTCTACTAGTGTAGACCGCCCAACTGTGGGAAAATCAAGGCACTCACTCACAACGCCGAGGATCTGTTTCACTCTCAAAACACTTATCTCACTCCCTCTACTGTTTTTGTTGCTATGCTGGAAATTATAGCATGCCATATTTATTTGGAAATATCTTATTGGGCTTATATCCCAAACCCTCCAGTGTTCCAGCCTGTTACATGGGATGCTGAGATTATTACTGTTTTTACTAATCATTCCTCATTATTAGGAGGCCCCACTCTTTTTTCATCACAATTCAATACTGTTAATTATCAAAATTTTTACTTTTCAGGTTGTTCTAGTTCTCCTCCAATACGTTTTAGTTTACTTAAAAAATCAGAATGCTTCCTTGATATTTTGGGATGCTTAAACTCTCATATAAAAGCTATAGTAACTGATAGCCCCTCATATCTTACCAGAATGGCAGATGACAAGATGCTGGTTTCTTAACTTATTGACGCCTGGGGACTTTGTCCATAAATTAGCAACCAGGGTGGAAAAGGACCACCTGAGCCCCGCAGGTAGAGGCCACAGGAACCATGATCATGCCGCCCTGCCCCAGCCCAACCAATGGAGAGTCTGGTGACAAAAAAGACGCTTCTCAGGAGCGTCATAATGTGCGTCCATGGTTCCCCAGGGAAAGGTCTGCATAGGTGAGGGACGATGGACTGATTGGTAGGGGAAGGGGCCCTCCCCCCCTGAAGCTGGCATACAGGGCAACCAGAAACTGGACTGGCAGTGGTACTGCTGGACTGCCTTGATTACTCTGAGACCGACAACAGTCCTAGCACCAGGCAGTCTCTTCTGTGAGCTGGGGTGGTCTTGAACCCAGGGGCTATGGCAATCCTCACACCTTGGCCTCCCAAGTGCCGGGATGACAGGTGTAAGCCCCCATGTCCTGCCTCTACACTCCTCTTGTGGCCCCACTGTGAGGCCTGCTTCCTTACGATGACACAGGACCACTGAGAGGTCGGCCGGAGAGTTTTGCTGAGCCCTCCACAGGGGGAGTGCCTGTCACAGGGTTATGCCTCCTCTGGGGCACCCACCCCTCCACCCTTCTCATACCCCAGGGTGTACCTGCTCTTTCCCCAGGGCTTGCCTCGGGGAAAGGGAGTTGGTGACTTTCAAAACTTGGGGAGGTGGGGACAGCCGGGTGACTCACGCTTGACTCCTTGGTACTTGGGAGACTGAAACGAGAAGATGCCAGAGCCCGGGAGCTTGAGACCAGTTTGGACACCATAGCAAGTCCCCATCTCGACTCCAAGCAAAACCCAGAAAACCTTGAGTGAGGGCAGGCCTCGGCAGGAGGATCCCCTCCATCCCAGATTCAAGACTAGGCTGGAAGACCAGGATGTCGATCAAATGTCAAGCCGGTGATCCTAGCAGTTTGGGAAGCCCAGGTTGAGAGGAAGGCCCGAATTGGGTTGTTTGAGAGCAGCCTGGAAAACCTAGTGAGGAAAGAAAAGAAAGAAAGAAAAAAAGAGAGAAAGGAAGGAAGGAAGGAAATAGATAAATAAATAAATTCATTCTTCTGCAAACATTTTGTCCAACAAGCTTAGCACCTTCCAGCTCAAACTCCCCCAAGGGCTGCTGCCACTGTAGTGCACGAGTTTCAAAGGATCCCTGGCCAGGTTCTTGCCAGCTCTCCCCTCTGAGGTTAGAATTGTACCCCAGGCAGGCTAGCCCTACGACTCGGCAAAAAAGACCTTCTTCCAAGAAAGGTGTGGTACACATCCCTCACCTGGTGACATTTCATCCCCCCAGTTGCAGTTTTCCTGGCTCTAAAGTCAGTCATTCTGTCAACACACCATGCGCAGTTGAGAATCCGTGTATGATTCTGATGTTTTTGGAGACAGGGTCTGGCTCTGTGGCTCAGGCTGGAGCCCGGGGACATGACCATCATTGACCCTGAGCCTCAAAATCACAGATTCTGGTAATCCTCCCATCTCCGCCTCCAGAGTGGCTGGGATGATGGTCACCTCTAACCACACCCCATTTGGGATGGGTGTGGAGACGGGGTCTCCTGCGTGACCCATGTTGTCCTTCAGCTCCTGGCTCCAGCCATCCTCCCACCTCGGTATCCCAAAGTACTGGGATTCCAGGCTTAGGCCACCACGCCAGGCCTTCTGGTTTGTTTTCAATCAAGGATTATGTCCAGGCTTGATGGCTAAGCCTCATCATCCCAGCGATTTTAGAGACTGAGACCAGCGGCTGGCCCAAGTCTGAGGGCTGAGACCCACTCGGGCACCTCAGCAAGAACTCGTCTCTAACCTCCTTCCCATATGAGCTGGACCTGGTGGCATGCCCTTCTCATTCTGGCTCCTCAGAAGGCAGGGAAAGGCTCACCAGAGCAAAGCAGCCTGAGGCTGCAGTGACCGGGAAGCAGACACTGCACTCCAGACTGGGCGACAGAGTGAGAGTCTAACTCAAAGAAAAAAAGAAAAGCAGGGGAAGAAAAGAGCATCCATTTCATTATGGATTTGAGATCATCATGAACATACTGAGATCTTTTGTGAAGAAAGCAACAGCTTGAGCCTAGAGTTCCCAAAAGACGTTGGATCAGCAGACAATCAAACTGTGACTTTCAGGGCCTAGGTGGTGGTACTCCGGAACACGGGAGTGTGAGACCAGCCTGGGCCACATGGTGAGACTTCATTCCTCCCCTGAATGAATACATTGGAGTCACGCATGGTGGTACCCACATCCTGGCTACACGGGTTGTGGTGGCCTCTGTTCCAGGGCATTCCATTGTGTCAAACCTGTTGACAGAATGTACAAGTCCAGGCTAGACATCATGGCTCATGGTCTTCATCCCCATGCCATGGGATGTCTAGGTGGGAGGTGACCTGAGCCCAGGGGTCAGAGAGCAACCGGGTGATATGCTAGACTTCGTCTCAGCGAGAGGTCCTAAAATTGCATCAGGCATGGTGGCACCCAGGTCCTGGTTTTTTGGGAGCTGAGGTGGGAGGACCACATGAGTCCTGCATGTCAAGACCACAGGAGCCATGATCATGCCGCTGTGCCCCAGCTTGGGCAAAAGAGACACTGGCATCAAAAAAGATGCCTCCCACATGCGACGCAATGGATGACCACAGATCCCCTAGGAAATGGCCATGTGGGCATGAGACAATGGAGTTATCGGGAGAAGAAGCGGCCTTCCTCTGGCCCAAAGGAAGCAGACCGGGTGACCGGAACCTTTGCTGGTCATGGCATTGCCGTACAGCCTTCATTACTCTGTGCCTGACAGTCACCCTCAACTTGTGGCTGTCTGCTCCTTGAGTTCACACACGTCTTTGCCATGGGGCATGAGTGTGGAGGGTGGTGGCAGGCATTCTGGGATGTGTGGCCAAAGGGATGAGATGAACATGCCTGGGGCCATCCTGAAAC